>NW_020954723.1:4282936-4461565 GCF_900497805.2 Vombatus ursinus | reverse complement strand
AGAGAGAGAGAGAGAGAGAGAGAGAGAGAGAGAGAGAGAGAGAGAGAGAGAGAGAGAGAGGGCTTGCTTCTTATCTGGCCTTAGTTCCCATATGCTGAAAGCACTAATTAGGGCCACTAATTATACTAATATACAAGTTCTATTTGCTCTTCTAATGCAAACCTAAGTCACACCTCTCTGGATAAAGGAGACATTAGCCATATTTTAGACACATTCACTAACAAAGATAAATATGTGAGTGTGACACAGATACTTGGGTACATTCAACAGATAGAAACTTCAATGTATGCAGTTCAAGAATGGGATGATTCCCTGATATGATGGAACCCTAAACAAAGTGTCTACTCATTTTAGTGCTTCTATTTTGTCTTCCTAGGGAGTGCTGTCTCAATAGCTATCTGTACCCACTGTTCAGAGGATATACATCTTCATGGACTCAAAGAAATTCAGGTTTCTAAAACATAAGAATTAATCGATACTAATGATCTGGATGTTTGTGGCACACAGTTTTTGAAGCACTTAGCAGATGCTGGCTAAGGTTATGTGTATTTTCTCACTCTGTTAAAGTAATCTAAAAAAATTAAGAAAAAGAAAACATGTGGCAATATTTATGAGGATAACAATTATATAACAACAGTAATGCTATAAATGGACACATGCTCCTCTTAAGTCAGTGACCCAATATGCAAGCGATGTGAAGGCACAGCCCATGTGTTTTGAATTATGCAATGGAACACTGCAGGTAATCAAATACTTATTATTTCTAGGAGTAATAATGACAGTGTTCTGTTAACATCGACTGTGTTCAGAAATTACTAAAATAAAGCTGTGCCTAATATTTGATTTCACATGCAATCTTCTTTTTCTGTTCTTCTTTATATATGGGAGTTCTCATATTTGTTGGTGTTTATCAAGTTCAGAATAACTATATATACATATATATGTATTTTTTTAAATAAAAAATCTAGTCATGCGTCAAATATACTTCCTATTTATCTCCAACATTCAGAATCTTTAGCTTCCCTCAAGGTTCAGCTCAAGTTCCAGATCCTCTGTGAAAAATTCTTGTATTTCCCCAATTGTCAACACTCCTGCCTTCCTCAAATTACCTGATTGTGTATGTGCTGCACCCTGCAATTAGAATGTAAACTCCTGGAGGGCAGGGACAATTTTGGTTCTGACTTTGCATTCCCAGAGTATAGAACAGTGCCCAGCATACAGAAAGTATGTTGAAATTAAGTACCCAAAAATTGGAGATAGTAAAGAAGGGGAAAAATAACTACAAAGAAATGAACAACATAACATATACACACACTAATACAGATATACCAACCTTACTATCTGGTGTAAAAATACTTGTTCTCTCCCTTTCACCACTAAACTTCTCCTTATCAATGGAGGAGTGTCTTAAAGGGACAGTGTATATTACATCAGCAAGAGAAGTATCTTGGCTAGGGGACAGAGGGCAGACCTGGGTTCAAGTTCTGTCTAGACATACTGTGAGTTACCCACTTTGCTACATGTGCTCTCTAAGCTTTATTCCACTTACCCCTAGACTCTGTATGTACTTTTGGGAAAACGCATCCCAGAGCTCTGGGGAATGCTTTTGTACCAACTGTATTTACTATACCATCTCAGTAAATACTAATTTCTGGAGGCAGTTAACTAACTCTGGCTAATTTATACTCAATGGAAACTTGTGAGCAACAGCACTATAAGCCCCAACCCCCTAAATCCTCAGGTTTATGCCAGGAAATCTTAGGGGAGGTTTCTTTAGTCAGCCACTCTCAGGCAGCGAACCTGACAGATGGAGTTGGAAAGCGTCACCAGAGGATACGGTGGCTAATGTGCTAGACTTAAAAGCACACAGACCTGCCTTCAGATCTTGTCTCAGAACCTCACCCACAGTATGACCGTGTACAAGTGACTTAACCTCTCTGTTCATCCTCAGTTTCCTCATCTGTAAAAGGAGGGGGTTGAACTCTATGATGCCATGATCTGTGTGACCTTGGGCAAGTCATTTCCCCACAAGATCACCACCTGGTCCTACAAGATAACGATCTCTAAAGTCCCTTCCAGTTCAATCTTTTTTTTTTTAAACTCTGAACTTAAACATCAACAAAAAATTAGACCACGTCTACCACTCTATAACTCAACGAATAGTAGAAGATAAAGTGCCTATTGCTGGTTAAGTGTCCCCGCAACTGCCAGAAGTCCCATTCCCAGTTAATCACTCCATTTAACCATAGGGTTCCATAGAAAAAAGCTCTCTAAGTGCAGTTGCTTCCAAATTCTCTAGGTTCAACAGGTTAGCCATGGAAAATGATTTGGATGAAGATCATCTATTATTTACTGTACTAATTTGAGAAGCACCTATCTTTATAGCAACTATCAGTCCTGGGCGCTGTTTGACAGCTGGTCCTGTCCTGCCCTCCCTCCCCATTCTTCTTGCAGACTGAGTGATACTGGGACATATAACCTAAGCAACATGACACAATAGGTTTGAAAAGGCAAAAAAACGGCTGCTATAATGAGCTGAACTGAGAGTTGGTGCGGGTACATGACAACAAATACTGAAATCTAGCACAGGCCTCTCTGGTTAAATTGAGAATTGTGGACAGGAGGGGAGGAAGGTCATGAAATACCGCTGAGTGAGAGTGCTCAGGATCTCTGTTTTGTGGAAACTGCAGCCCTCTCCTCTTCTCCCAAATACCCAAGATTCCTTTTCAATCCAGACTCATAGTGATACTAATTCTGATTTGGAGGAAGAGTGCCACCTACTGAATTATCAGTGTCACTCCCTGGAATAACTAGGGCTTTCTTCAGGCAATTCTCTCCGGCCAACAGTCATGGTATATGAAGGAAAAAGAAAGAAAAACTAACTGGTGCAGAAAGAAGTAGAGGAAGAATTTCTACTGACACCCTGGAGGTATAGGAAAAGTGGTCTGCCATAAGTATAAGGATAAGGAATACAATATTGTATTCCAAGATTCAGTTTTTTCCCCCAGGTTCCCATCCTATAAAATCTTTACCATCGAGTCTGTTTACAAATGGCCCACCTGCATACTATAAGTATTATGATGGCTTTTCTGATAGCATTAAGTGATTTCTGTAGCCTAACTGGTTTTTTTTCTTCTACTTTTAGCATTTATAAAATTAACAGAATTTCAGTTTCATCCATAGAATAATTAATTTCAATGTGTAGGTCAAACTGGTGAATATAATAAATCTCAAATTTCCATAGACCTTTAAGGTTTGCAAATTACCCTACTCACAACACCCTGTGACATGGGCAGTGCAAACAGTGCAAACTGCCCCATTTTGTAGATAAGAGAGCAAGTGCTCTGGAAGTTAAAGCGATACATCCAAGGTCATTATAGCAACTCCAAATACCCTTTCTTCTATTACTCTATTGCCCAAATGTTGGTTAAAAACAAACAAAGTATGTTTTTAAGAGTTTAACAATGATAGGCACCAGACTGGTGATTTTATTGGTACAGGAATTATCAATGAGGAAAGTCCCTTTACTAATGTGGCCAGAACTCCGTCTGCGAGTTATACAGTCTTAGAGAGTGTCCTTGAACACTGAGAGGCTTAGTAACTTGCCAACAGTCACACATCCACTAAGGGTCAGAGGGAGAACCTGAACCCAGTTCTTCCTGGCTTTGAGGTCAGTTCTCTACCCACTAAGCCATGATGCCTCTTTGTGCTATGAATAAAGAAAAAAATTCCATTGGCAGATCATCTATTATTATACCCGGAAATCTTGATTTTGGCTCATTTCACTGCATCTGGAGGATTATGTGAACTGCCACGTGTCTGCACATGAGAAGTGAGTAAGCATGTGGATATACATCTTCATGTCCTGCTTGTGCATTTGTCATAAATATCTCTACCATCTTAACTCTGGATCAGAGCCCTACCTTTAATAGCTATATCACTGGAAATATAAAAATACATTACAGCACTGCTGTCCCCCAGCCCTCAATGATTAAATATCACCTATCAACAGTTTCCTTAGTCTTCAATTTCTGAAAAACTATGACCCAGTACAATTCAAAAAGAAAAGATGGCTTCATTCCTTAATATCACTGAATACTAAATAACAGTAAGAATGATTCAGCATTGTCAGCAAGCTTTGATCAGAACATTTGGTTTTTAATAGGAAAGGAATTTCTGGTTCTCAATACCATGCTTGAAAACTAAATCATACCATCCCTGTGATACACTAGCAGATGATAACTTTCAGTTATCACACCCACAGACTACCCCAAGAACTAAAACTGGATGTGGAAAAAAAGGAGCAAGAGGATTAAGGGGCCATTGTTTGTGTTCAAGAGAAGCCTCCCTCTCCAGATGAGGGTCCATGCTTTAATGCCAGCCAGGTTAGCACTTGTGCCTTTTTCTTATTTGTAACCTTCTGATTTTGGCTGGTTTCCACTTAGAGGATAGGACAGAAATACTCCCTCTATATTTTAGGACCCAGGCAAAGTTTATGAGGAGAGAACATGGTAGTGGTGGGGGTGGTACCATATTTAATCACTATAGAGTCATCTCATGCTGCTTTGGCAGCCTACATGTCTTAGGTGTCTAATTCAGAAACAGTCCAACACCTCATAATTCGAGCATCAACCACAAAGAACTCACAGGGTTCAAGGACAGGATTTGTCTTTTAGTATATTTATTGGCATTTATGCGAAATGCCACTAGCTCAAGAGAGAAACCAGGTACCCAAATGTCTTAACAATGAACCCAATCATGACGTTCTCTTTAGTGAAGTCTTCGAGAAAGTTATCTGGTCAGCAGCTATTATGCTTCTTTGTCACATAGGCCATCATCACTATGTCAATAAGAATGATCAAACCCCTGGACCCAAACCTTAGGAGATCATGATTTCCAAATAACTAGAGCATGTCAAATGCACAATTCAATTTAAACCTTCAGGTTCTCTCTCCTCCTGGAAAGTGAAAATTTTTTTAAAGTTAAGTTTCAAGAAATTATCCCCCTGAGAGAAGGAAGAGATCTGGATGTCACTAAAACCATGCAGGGCAAAAGGTACCATGCTTCAAATTTCTGATATGCTACTGTCAAACAGCAAAGCATTTAAAAAAGTCATTCAGAAAACATGCAGGAAAATTAGTTATGTATAAATGAGCTACCAACACAGGCTTTATGAACTAAAAGAGACAGTATCTTCTATAGGACTACAATGGGCAGATACTTCAATTTACACGCAAATACTCCATACTAAATATTCATACGGTTTTGTCTTTGTACCCGGACAGCTCCTTTCTCCTGGTCACATTACTATTTTCTTCAAAAAAACAAGAGAACAGGTTTTTTGTTTGTTTGTTTTCCCCTTTTTTGGCTTTTAAAAAACAAGTAACAAAGAAAGACTAATTCCTGATTAAAGGCTTCTAACTCAAATGTCAACTTATACTTTGGGTGCTATTTATTGTAGATTCACAAGTTGTCTGATGAACATATGAAATTTGCTTATATGGATAGCAAAGTAACCTAAACCAGTAGAGAGAACACTGGTCCTGGCATCAGAAGACCTTAGTTCGAATCCCAGACCCATCTCTTGCTACTGGCATGAATGGGGCAAGCTTTCTCACCTCTCCGAGCTTCAGAATTTCTTGAACTGTGATGTTGCTAGTAACAATACCTGTCTGGTCTACCTCATATGTTGTGAGGAAAGCACTTTATAAACCTGAAATGTTGGGGTAAAGTAAGCTATTATTGGTAGTAAAAGGAATACTTAACATCTCATCATCCAATGAAACTTATTTGAGATTTTGACCAGGAAAAAATTGCATTTGAAAGACATTGTGCTGAATTTAATATTCTTTCATTCATTCATTCAACAGATATTTCTTGAGTGCCTACTAAGTGAAAGGCCCTTTGCTTGGTACTGGAAAAGGGATACAAAGGTATTTAACTATTCAAAATGTAATATATGAAAAGAATAGAAAAGTCACTAGACCAGAATTGGGACTGTTACTAAAGTGTAATTTTTAGACCCTGGAATAATCTTATGTTTGAATAAAAAAAACATTGCATTTAGCAGGCTTATACAAGCAAATATAACAACTGATTTATTAGTCATGTTTTTATCACAACACAAAATGCTGCATTTATAAAAAGCCTAGTCAATAAGAAAATGTTAATCTTAATGGAAAGAGGAAATTTAATGTCATCTTGCTTTTGGCTTCTCAATTTTATCTTGGCCTGTGATTTATTCTACTATCAATCTGTTTTTCTCTTTCCCTTCTTGGGCTGACCATTCTTAAAGAATGATTATCTCATTGGCAATGACAAGTTTCATGAGGAGGGCAGTGATTTCACTGGAATCAATGGTATGAAAAACTGACCCAAGAAATTTATTCTCAGTAAACCTCTACCCAGTGTTTTCTTAGATAGCCCAAGAACTTCAGGAATAAAAGGAAAGCAATTATTAGAAAATAATCAAATGCCTTTAAAAAATCAAATAGGCTTTGCTTCATATTATATATTTCTGAAAATTTGAGAGATAAGTTGAGTTTTAGAGATCAAATACTTTAGGTATACCAGGAAAACTCAATATTTAAGGGTGCCTAGTACTTTGCACACAGTTGCTGCTTAATAAATGTTTGCTGAATGATGAAAGAAAAACTGGAAGTGAACCCTTTTATATAACAAAGAGACTCTTTGTAATGAGAATAATCACTTCACAACTTGGGAAATACCTCTTTTTCTAAGTACAGATTTTCATGTTGTTAAGTGGAAATAAAATCACTATAATGTTACAGGTGAGGAAGCAACTCCCTGGATACTTTTAGAGTTGCATTCATTATTGCAGGCCATTAGGATGCACTAGAGTGTTAAACACTACCCCAATAGTTTAAAATAATTAATATCTCCCCTAATACACTTATCTACACCTGAGAAGGGTGCTTAGTCACCTCCAGGATATAGCAGACAGAGTAAAAATTATGTTCCACTTTCAATTTTAAGAAAATCACTAGAATACATTTCTCTGTGATCAGGACAAAAATTTAGAGCCAAGGGATTTTAAAGATAATTTAATCCAATACCTTCATTTTAGACAAGAAGAAACTTGAAATTTGTTGGAGTGAAATAACTTGACCACAGGCATCACATTTCCAGACCAGTGCCCTTCCCACTAAACCAAACTGTCTACTCTTTTCCTTAATACGCTTCTTTGTAGTCCTTGACAAAAGAATACTGCCTCTTCAATAATTAAACTCAAGCAAGAGATGAGTGCTTCCACATCTTGTAATAAAACAGCCCTTGGGGTGACCAGATGGCCAAACATGCTCCAGCCTTGCTTTACACACTATGTCAATTGCCCACAACCCATCAACCACAATAGAAAGAGACATTCTGTGGTGAAGGAGGGAGGTGTGATTGTGGGAAGGAGGAAAGGAGGCCTAAAAAGGTTAATAGATCTGTAAGCTACTTACTAACTGAAAAAAGGGAAGAAAAACCATGAACGTATGCTTCTGGAGAGTTGCCTTGAAATAACAAATCAAACCACAAATTAAAAACAAAACGATTAAATTAAAAACAAGAAAGCAAATCAATTTCTGATAACCTTCCAACTGTTAAGTCTTGTTTTGACTCAGATTTTCAAATAAGCAGTACCCTGTGTATTTTTCTAACACATTTCTTTTTTTAACTAAAGAAAAGCTGCTGGACATTTCCCTCCCAGTTTAAAAAATTCACATGATATGACTAATGTGAAAATGTTTAATATGAAGGTATATGTAGAGCCTGCATCAGATTGCATGCCATCATGGAGAGGGGAGAAGAGATGGAGGGGGAGAAAATTTAGAACTCAAAATCTTATGGAAGTGAATGTTGAAAACTAAAAATTAATTAATTAAAAAAATATCAAATACAACTACCTAGGTTTGTTATTCAAGGTTCTGATAACCTGTTTATCCTGAAAGAAAGGCTTAGTGATTCAACATCGTTGTTTTCCATCAGGTGTTTACAATGGAGACATCGCATTTCAACATGAAATCTAGAAAAAGATGCTCATCCTACTCCACCCAGTCTTTAAAAATAAAAAAAAAAGCAACACCTAAGTTTTAGAAGCCCAGTGCTTCTGCTAACACATCTCCTTCTTAGTGGTTAAATATCCCTTAAACAATGACTCAGCTCCACAAAAAACAAATATTTGAGCATTGCTCTGGATGTACAATGTATCACAATGAACAGAAAGTCTAGAGGAAGCTCAATATCACAACAATTTAGTAATTAACCTGTTGTCAAGAGTCTAAAGGAAAATCACAACTTCAGAATTCCAAAGTTACAGTAAAACAAAAAGCTTCTCTGAGTACCTAGTAACATTTTTTTTCATATCTTTATGCTAGATGATTTTAATCAGGTTCATGATAAATGGTGGGATGATAAAATATATGAAGCATAGTAAAATCTAGTTTTCACTGGGGATCAGGGTTAGAACTAAGCTAACTCTGTAAAAACTGACTTTCTGGGGAAAATATCTGGAGAGTTGCCTTAAGAATTTAATTTAATAAAATACACATACATACATACAGGTATATATATTCTAATTGATCACATAAAACATACCGCTGGCTTTTTCTTCTTTATCAGTGAATTAAGAAACAGAAAAAGTCAAAAACTATATGAAAGAATTACAAGTATCTTTTGAGGCATTTTCATCAAAACCTTTCACTTCATGAAACTACCTTTAAAGTTAAAAGCAGAATTCAAAACACTTAAAATAGATAATTGAGGCAAATGGTTTCCTTGGTTTGAACTTTCTAGATAATAGTTTTATTTCTTCTCTTTGTTTGTGTATGGAATAATATGAAGATGGAAAACAGATTTCCCTTATTTAGAGAAAATAATTCTCTACTACTGAAGCATTAGTTACCTCTAAGAATCCTCAATTCAGTACACATCTTAAAGATGGAAATAAGAAATAGTTGTGTATTATGCATCCTGCCATGAAACTCCTCAATAATATTCAGTGTGAATGAATGGTAAAGAAATAAGTGAAAGGAAGCTTGGACAAACTGCACTAAAGAGAATGTTATGTATGGCTATGTATAACGATAAATCACCATCCAAAACATCTCATTTTAATCCACAGGTAGCTTTTCTAATGGGGAATTCCTTGTCTGGCTCAAATATTTCTTTTATTTTAATATCAATTTAAGCAAAATTAAACTAGGACATTAACTCATTTAGAGGTAGCTGGTGGCACAGTGCCCAGAGTGCTGGGCCTGGAATCAGAAGACCTGAATTCAAATGTGGCCTCAGATATTTATGAGCTATGCAACCCTGGGCAAATCACTTAACCTCTGTTTGCCTCAGTTTCCTCAACTATAAAATGAGGATAATAATAGCATCTACCTCTCAGGTTGTTGTGAAGGTCAAATGAGATCATGTTTGTAAAAAGTGCTTAGCACTTTACTATTACTGGCACATAATAGGAGCTATATAAATACTTACTCCCTCTCTCACATATACCCCTGCCCATCCCTTTCCTATTTCCCTGCAGTTTCACAACAAGCATCTTATAGTTTCCTTCTTTGAAAATGGAAGAGCAACTCAGAGGTAACATAATGACTCTTGACAATGTAACTATGTTTCTAAAATTAAAACTGAAAACATTAATGATGATATTTTTGTACCTACTAACCCCATTTTCTTTAATATGCACTCAAACTAACTTCAGAAGATCACCCTAGAAAGATTCACCAACTCTGGAAAAATATGTTGCATAACCAGTGCTGGTCTCTAGAAAGGCACCTTGTTTTTGGAAAGTACTTTAAATACTGGATATAGAAAAGCATTTAATGTGCTGACTTTCCAAAGGTGCTCGGTACCCTGACTCTTGTTTATTGATGCTCTAAACAAGAACTATCAACTCCCTTTCTTTTCAAATAGGAAAGGGGAGCACTGAATTTGAGGACCAGAGTCATCTAGGACTTTGTGTGTTGGCATACATACTTTCATTTCCCTGCCCTTACTCTTACTTCCAGCTTCCTGATGTTTTAATGGGCAGAATTTTCTTCTTTCTAAACTTTCTGAGTATTCCTGTATGTTCATTAAACATGGCTTATCAGTTAGAAAGATTATCAGAAAACAAAACACCAAGCAAACTCAAGAGGATTGCCAAAAACATTTTTACAGAGAGAGGGTTTCCGGTGGGGGGCTGGGTCACTGACTGAATAAGCTGCCCGGGGCCACACAAAAGTGTCAGGTTTGGGATGAGAATGAGGAAGATGAGTAGATACAAACAGATGAAGAGGAGATTCTGTTCTTGAAAGAGAAGAGGAGGAAGAGGAATCTGACACTACAAAAGCAAAAGAGAAAAGAAAGGATAAAGGCAAAAAAAAAAACAAACCAAAAACAAAAAACAAAATCCCCAACCCCACAAATAAAAACAATGCAAATCCTCACAAACACACAAAACAGAAAAAAAATCTACAAACGTAATTTTAACATACTCAAGGAAAGCTGAAAATCAAATGAGGTAATATAATACACATTCAATTCCAGTACTTGACAATAGAATGGCATATAAAGAAAACAAATGATTTTTAAACAATGGTTTGAAGTTGGTTTTTCTTTTTTTTTGTTTTTTTTTTGTGTTGTTTTGTTTTGTTTTGTTTTGTTTTGGGGATCTACAAGAATAAAACTGAAGGAAAGGAAAGGAAATTTGCCAGGGAAAAATTCCTTGGCAAGACCCACTAAAAAACAAAACAGATTTAATTTAGGAAACTTAAAAATTACTTCTTGGATAAATTTGCTGTTGACTTTTAAATTTTGTAAAACACCACTAAAATTATCAGAATTAAAATCTGATTTCTTAAATTTCTCTTCAACTGTGTTAGTGACACAAAGGATATCATCAAGAATACAAATAACTGGAAAAAGAGATCATATAGTAAGAACTGAAAACAACAGCTGGACCATCTGAATAGCACATTCATAGACCCAACATAATAGAAAGAACTAAAGTCTGGACTCCAATGTATTGGGTATACTCTCTAAGGAGGATTTATAGAAAGCAGTGGACAAGAATTGCCAGAATAAGATAGCAGAATGGTGGTAGTAATCAACAGAAGGAGTACAGATACCAATGAAATCACTGATGGGTCAAAGTGCCCAAAATAGATCGCATTTATTATGGTTATTTGGGCTTATAAAATTTCATGTAAATGAGAGCTGCTGAATCCCAGATTAGCTTTTCTGAGAAACACTTATTGATATACCAAGTAAACATCATGAAGAATGGACTGAGCTTTCTAGAGGTTTTATCATTAGGTCCATTTGGGATAGAAGCTATTCATAGAATTCCATGTTTCTTTTGATGACTGAACAACAACAATAAGGTTTACATCTTATAGGTCTCAATGCAATGTGTTTCCATAAAGGGACGAAACTCTTTCAATTTAAAAGACATATTTCGCCTTCAATAGATGTCTGACAATCTCTACTTTCCATGACAAAATAAATCTAAACACCCCATATCCTGTTTTGAAAGCAAAAGGCAGAAAATTTTTGTTTGGAAATAACCTCTTTTTAAGAAGCTACCAACTTATTCCAACAAAAAGGCAATGACTCACAGCTTCAGAGAATCAAAGTTGTCACACAATTTGAGTCTTCTTTTTTGTCAGCTGGGACCCACTTGAATGCAATGATGGGAGATGAGAAAGACAGTTGGGATAAAGTAGAGAGTGTTCATCTTTAATGATTTGTTGGTATTTTATTTTTAACCTTTCTTCTAAATAAAATGAATATCCAAATGCAATATTCATGGTTATTTTCTACTTAATTGGATGTTGGGTACCAAGAGTTTTTCCTTCTTCCTGATGGTCATAGACATGCACATATACAATCCCAAATACAAAAATTTTAAAATACATATACACATTCAATGAAAGTCATCAACAACTTTTTAAAGGCATATAAACATATATCTATAAATGGCCAAGATGCCATTCAGTCTCAAAAAAGGCTCTAGATCACTTACATTTGTTTTTGGAAAATACATGTATTCTAAATTATTTTTCTCTTCCAATTTACTTTCCTAGTTGCTTTTTTGTTTTTGCTCAGATTCACATTTAACATTAACCTGCACCTCTGAGCAACATATAAACTGGGTAGGGGAAGAGAAATAATGATTACATGCTGGGTAGTGAGGCCCTCAACTTAAAATACATTGTAATTCACAAACTACGTAACCCATATCCATAATGAAATAATACCAGCAAAGCATTGTTGTCCTTAAAGCACTATATAAAAGCTAAACAACAAACTTTTCAGAGGTGTTTTATCTCTACTTTTGACTGACCTTCAGTTAGAAGCAACAATACTTCTAATATGTCAGCCAGAAGTTTCTCTATTTCCACCTCTGTACCGTAGTGTAAACAAACACCTAGAGGTTCAAAGGGAACTGCTATTTAAAGGAACCTTTGAGTAGGTTCTTTGGTAAAGTAAGTGATTTCCTCCTAATTCTTCTGTTTTGTGAATTCTGATTTTCCTAATTAGGGTTAGAATAGAAGTACTGTGAGGGCAAGGTCTGTTACACTTTTGTATTTGTACAATGTCTGGCACACCGTGGCTACTTAACAGAAATTCATTCATCCATTGAATTTCTTATTAAAAAAAGAGGGGGGGCTCACCAACAAAAACCCCAAACACTGTCTGAATGTTTCTGTCTATGGGAAAGTTTAGACATAACAGTCTCCAAGTTCCTAAAAGCTGAATAAATGCTGTCTGTTGAAAACCAGATACATGAATAAAATGCATCTAAAGAGGAGAAAAGTTTGTCCCATGATCAAGGCACTGCTGCACCACAGAAAAACTCATCATTAAAAGTCAACTGGGAACACTTCATTTGGTTAGCAAGGCATTCAAGGTCTGAAATGAATTGGGAAAGTAGTGAGGTATCTGGAGAAAAATGCCATCAGAAACAAAAGAATGGTAACAAAATAGATGTTTAAACTTCTTTTCTAAAATCAATTTTTTTAAAAAAGGAAAAAATGATCTGTTTTTAATGTGGTGCAGCATTTGGAGAGGTTTTTAGGACCCCAAGGACAACTAATCCTTCAAGTATGTAACTATCTTGGCTAGTTGCCTCTAAGTTGGGCCAGAAGGAAAAGTATCTTGAATTTAGTATGACTGGCCTCACAGGGAGCTGGAAAAGAGAAGAGGAGAGAGAAGAGAAGCAGAAGCAGCTGTTTCAGATCTGTCTAAACCGCTGCAGGTGCTGTAATGAGCCCCAATTCCTTCCCTTTTCTCTGCTATGACAGAGTCATTCCACACAGTAGTTAATCATGATGAAACGCCTATTCCTTTCACATTGTGAGGCACTCAGTCTCCCTGAGTCATACCAGTAGAAGCACATCACCCCTACACATGCCCTAAACCCACTTACAAGGTACCTTTATAATACTGAATAGGGGGTAGAAAATGCCCCTAAAGGGTTTCAAAAACAATGGGGAATCAAGGAAGTTGGCATATGCTTCAGTCTTGAGCCTTTTGCTTCAAAGAAAGGAGTAAAGGTTTGTTCCCTAGACAAAGAAACACTGTGTGCCCAGAAAATGAAGACTTTTACCATGTGTGATACTATACTTCTGAAATTCAACCTCCCTGGATTTACAAGTCAAACACTACAAACCACCACTGGCTTAATCAGGCAACAGAAAAGCTCCTGCCACTTGATTAGCTTGTTTGCTAGGTTGCAAGTGCCAACAGGGAACTTAGTTTTAAGCCAGACTCTCTAAGCCTTCTTTTCCCTTAAAACACCTGTATCAACTCATTTTTAACAATTATTTCTAACCAGAGATTTCTGTGACCAGAAACTTTGGAGCTGACATCTCTGACCACTAATGCAGAATGTGTGTATGGTTGGGGTAGCTGCAGGATAAGGATAAAGAAATGCTAACAAACTGAACTCCAAAGCAGTGTCAATGTCCTTTGTACAAATCAACTCAAAGGTCAATCTGGGTTAAACTGCACCTTATTGGAAGTCCGGGGGTGTCTTGAGCACCCTATATCACCATTTCCATTACCATGCCAACAGCTAACAGGAGGCTTTACCCTTCTGGGCTGATGAGCTTTGAACTCTACACAAATGACTGCTCTTTGTGGGGATGTATCTTAAACGGCTCTGTCAAGCAGAAGAAGTGCTCTGCTATAGTCTGCATCTTAAAAACAAGGGGAAAAAAAAGGCACAAGTGCTATACCCAGCCCATAAAACACAAGGCAAAACACAGTTAGGGATTAAACCTAACAAGAGACCATCAACCGGGTACTGCAGTATAAGGTTTGGAACATGGTTCCTTTGGACCAAACCATTTCAGCTCTAGCATCTGAGTGAATTTCATTTCGTTTTGTGAGTCTGCTGAGTCTCCGAATTGTCACTGAGCAGTCAGTAGTTTTTCAATGTGACTATGAAATCACAGAGGCATATTTACACTACATAGTACTTAGGCAAATATGGAAAACCCAAATGACAGGGTGTATTTGCACAGAGGATGACACCCTGAGGAGCTCTTAATAAACATGTGCAAGATTTGGTTTGGAGAGCGCTGATTTGGAAGTCTGGAACTTGAAACCCTCAACATGGGGGTATCTTTGGTATCTGTACTGTGTCTTCTTCAGTTTCTGACATCAGGAGCAATTAATTATAAACTAAAGAGTGAAGTCTAAAAAGAGAGTGATAAGAGAAAAACCTGAAAAACAGTTGGTAGGGCAAGAAAGTGGAGAGGGATTACTGGGATGGAGGGGTTGGGGGCAGGAGGAGATGGGGGAAGTGACAGCATGACCTGTTTATGTTTTTGTTGTTAACTTTGAGCTCTCAGGGAAAGAGTGACAATGTGAACTTTCCAAAAGACGTGGCTAGGGCAGGTACCAGCTGTTCTACCCTAAATGTATACAAACACTTGGAAAAGACTCTCAAGAAAATGAAAGTTAAGAACTAAAAATTCTTACATGAAAAATGTTTCCGTCTAAGCCCAATTGTGCTGGTCACTTTTCATACTGTTATACAGAATGGAACCCTAAATGCTTTGGGCCTCCATATTTCCCCTTTGCTTTTCATTCTCACCTGTCTCAGGATCGCTGAAGTCTGGTAAAGTGATTGTATTAAGCTGTCGTCTGTCAGCAATGGTTCTATCTAAGAGACTGCTCCCACGTCCAGAATCACTGTAAAACACAGCTAGAAACGTCAGTCATTTGGAACAAAAAAGTCAAATACTGATTCTTGTGATATAATCAATTATGTGGTCCTTCTTCTGGCATCACTTTCCAAAGATTAGATGAGAAGTCCTACTTCATGGCTTGGGGACAGAGGAATCTCAAATAGGGGATTCCTTTCAGTTCCCAATAAAACAGAAGCAGTTCAAATCACCCTTATTTTTGCCTTTATATGGGGAGCATAAATGAAAACCTGAACATGAGATTCTCCAGATTTAAATGCTGCCCTATCCCCACCCCCACTTGTTTCCTCCACCAGCTTCTAGTCTGCTGAAAATATTTCAAGGCCTAACTCGGACCAGCTCCTCCAAAAAGCCTTTAATATTCTTCTCTGCTGAAGGTGATCTTTCCTTCTTCAAAATTTTTTACACTATTTCGATTGAATCTCTCCTTTTTGCTGATCACATCATAGTTGTATATGTTGATGTCTAGACCCTTCATTAGATTATACATTCTTGGAGTTCAGGAACTATCTAATTTTTCATGCTTGCATTCCCAACACAGGGCCTTACATATAGTATAAAACGGACTAAGCTATTAAATTTTATACTACAAAATGGAGGTGGGGGTTGAGGAGGACAACCATTCTATCATTCAATTTCTCCTGTCAGGTCTCCCTCCCATTTTATAAAAATAATCATCAGAGGATCTAAAATGTTGAGCTGCAAGGGATGTCAGCATTCATCGGGTCTAACTCTCTCATTCGACAGAGGGGAATCTGAGGCTCAGAGAAATGCTGACCAAGTCACACAACCAGGGTCAGCATTATTATCATTGTTCTTTCTACTTTGCCTAATACTTTCACAATTATCCTCATACTGGATTGACATGAAGAGCACTTCAATGAATCCTCATTTGGCTGAAAAGAAACCTGAGCTGCAGAGAGGGGCTAAATGACTTATCCAGGGTCAATGAGTTACTGGGATTTGGGTCCTCATGTGGTTCAGGGACTTGATAGGAAAATGGCCAGCATTTCATCTGTAAATCATCAATAACCTAAACAGAATCATGGACTTTTAGAGCTGAAATGGAACCTGAAGCTTTATCGTGGTCAACTGTCTCATTTTACAAAAGAGAAAAACCAGGTTCACAACAAACGATTCACACAGCTAACTGAGGGGAAGAGCTGGGACTAAAACCCATGTCTCCTGACTCCCAAGTGTTCCATCCACCATACCTTTGTCTCACAAGTTAAATCTACCATATAGCTGTTTCAGCAGGATGATCTTGGGGGCAATTAAATTGGCAAAGTATTGTGTAAGGCAGTTAGGCCAGGCAACAAACAGGATATATAGGATGGTAAAGCAGAGAAAATGGTGGATTTTAGTCAGGCAACCAACCTGAGTTCAAATACTGATTCTGGCACTCACTATGTTACTATGAGCAAGTTACTTTACATTTCTGAGTCTCAGCTTCCTCATCTGTAAAACTGGGATAAAAATACCTGTGTTACACTTTGCAAATTTAAAGCTTTATATAATTTTAAGTTCTTTTTACTATCATTACAACAAAAACTACTACTACTACTGCTTCTAATTTTATGCTTATTCTAGAATCTTTTACACATAGCAAAAAAAAAAAACTATTTTATTTTTTCTTTGTATATTCTGATATTCTACCAAAGTACCTTCAAAACAACTGAAGGTTGAACAATAATGCTATTGGGGTGCAGCTAGGTGGCACAGTGGAGAAAGCACCGTCCCTGAACTCAGGAGGACATGAGTTCAAATCTGACCTCAGACCAAACACTTGACACTTACTAGCTGTGTGACCCTGGGCAAGTCACTTAACCCCAATTGCCAAAATAATAATAATAACAATAATAATAATAATGCTATCTGTCACTAACGGCTTGAATCTTTTTGCATCAAGGCAAAAGATTAAAATTTTTGTTCAAGGTTATAAAATTTTACAAGAAAGGGAAATGTCTTCTGTTGTGCAGCTGTTAGATTTGGGTATAATATTTAATACTGCTTGTAAGTAACCATTTCTCTATGTAATAAAATAGTTCATTATCTCCATAGGAAACAGGAAGGAATTTTCTTGGGCATAGATGACTTATTAGCTACAAATACTATTTTATACAGTACATTTTTGTTGGTAACCTGTCTCTTAATTCCATAATTGAGAATTGATAACCTGTCTTAGGATAAGTCCATGATTAAAATAAGTATAAATTATTATCACAGTACTGATCATCATTGTTATTTTGTATATTACATACACTTTTGCCCTAAATCTGATTCAAATCCATCAGGTTAAGACCTGTAATCAACCAGTATTATTTTTCAGTGTGTGTTTTTTTTTCCCCTTAAAATGAGGCTGCATTTTAGGCATATGGCCAAATGGATGTCCTACATTAGGATTAATATAACATTTCTTCAATGCTGGTTTATTGATATATATTTCTTTAACACTATAAATAATGAAACCTGGGTGCATAGCCTCCTCATTTCTATTTAAAATATTTTGGAAGACTTTATGTGAAAATATAGCACAGTTCCCTAATAGTGGGAAGTATATGATGTCTGTACTGAAAAACAAACTAGTTGACCAGATCTAAGGAAATAGATTTAAAATGCTTTGTTTTGAGTATTAATCTTCTCATAACCCTACAGGCTTTACTTGAAGAGTTTCAGAATTAGGGAACCGTGAAGAATCCATAATATCCATGGCCTTCTGAAAAAGACTTGGAATTGGGATACAGAAGAAACAATATTTTATTCCCAACTAGGCAATAACTAGCTGTGCAGCCTTGAGCAAGTGACTTCTCCTTCTTTGCCTCGATGTCTTCACCTGTAAAACAGGGATGCTAATATCTGCCACATTTAATGAGTAGTAGTAACAACAGTTAACATTCATATAGTACCTTCAGGTTTATAAGGTACTTTAAATATATTATCTCATTTGATCTCCAGAACAAACCTGTGAAGTACGTGGATTGTTGCATGCATGATGCAAGTGAATGCTTGTAAAGCAAAGTATTTATACTTTATTATTCATTTATGTTACAGATACTAACAAAGTTAGATTTCCCAAAAGGGCAATCAACCTGTGGTTCACTTTTAAGAAGATGGAGAGTAAGGGCGGCAGTAACACGGGCAGTGGGTAACATATGCCTGGCCAGCTTTATGGAGGTTATTAGATAGTGGAAGTCAACAGAATTTTGGTCTACTAGCTACCATCTTAAATTGCGAAACGTCAATTACTGACAGAAATATTGGATCCATGCTCTCCCTGCCTGTCATCTGACGGAGTGAGAAACAGGATTTATTACATTCCTTGCTCTACCTTCCATATTTTCTTTTCAAAAAAGTGCAAAAGCAACAATTATCTATTGAAAACAGAGATGCTTTTGTTTCCACACTGAAATTTCTCTCTCTCTAAAAATAATCAGGCTTTTGTGACTGATTAAGAATTATATTGGGTGTCTTATGCAATCTGTAGTTCTCCATTTACATGGTACAGATTCATAAATACTCCAGATTTGACTTTCATATGACCCATCAGGTGAGGGAGGAAGGTAACCTCTGGCAACCATGGCAACTCATAATCCTGGTTAACTGAGACACAATTTTCCTGGATTCTCTCTACCTTCTCCCCCCTAGGTAGTCTAGCTAAATCAATTGTTTGAATTTCTATTTTCTCATATGAGAATACAGTATAGCAGAATCATTCCAATAGGTCCATTAAATCTGAAAATGCCTAGGGCCTTTGGTCCATTCCGCTTTCACCCCATACTGCTCAGGGACTCTCCTACAAGAGAAGATAGGAAAAAGGAAGGAAAAACGGGTCTACTGCATTATTTTAATCTAGTTCTGGTTTGGGGGGAGGGGAAAGTTTTGGAGAAATATGCAATGATCTTTTCAGTCATTAAGCTATACATCTCACTCATCTCATTTCTCCCTGAAATAGAAAATAGTTGACTTGTAATTTAAGTTGAATGTTTTAGTAACACAACTAAGGTGCCAATTTTCAAAAACAAAAACCCTCCTTTGCCTCATTTCATGAAATGAGTTCTCTCTCACCCAGCTTCACTAAAAATTCTGTAGAAATCAAACAGGCTCTTCATTGGTTTTAATTCTGGGTGCTTTTGGTAAAGGAATGATTTCTGTAGGATATTAACTAGCTCTTGGTAGTTAATCCTTGGTTTGGGGAGATTTCTTTTCCCTTTGCCCAACAATCTCTCAGATCTTTATCCACTGTATAGAAGTTGTATTGTGGGCCAGAGAAATAGGAGGGAGAGCAGTTTTTAGAGCTAGTCTGCTATTGCCCACCATCCCACTAATGTCCTGCAATGGTGCCATGGGCTCCAAAAGAGCTGAAGAGCGTCATATAACAGATGTTATAACACAGGGCTACAATAGTTTTACCATAAGCACAAAAATATCTGCCTTAAGGGTCACTATTTTAGAACATTTCACAATTAACATTTTCAAAATCAAAGATTACTGTAAGGCAACAGAGTTCACGGGACAGCTAGGTGGCACAGTAGATACGGCACCAGGCCTGGAGTCAGGAAGACTCATCTTCCTGAGTTCAAATCTGGTCTCAGACACTTACTAACTGTGTGACCCTGGGCAAGTCACTTAACCCTGTCTACCTCAGTTTCCTCATCTGTAAAATGAGCTGCAGAAAGAAATGGCAAACCACTCTAGTCTCTTTGCCAAGAAAACTCCAAGTGGGGTCAAGAAGAGTCAGACACAACTAAAACAACTAAATAACAACAGAGTTCACAATCATTCTTTTTCTTTAACTCTACCCTTCCAAAAACTTATTTGTAGAGATTGGGTTTTTTTTAAGGTGATTGATAATATTATTTAAAAAATACCTAAAATACCTAAAACCCAACTTACTGAAAAGCCCAAAATCTGATGACAAAAAAAGAAGGTCAGAATTCATGTTATCTTCGTTGTCTATTGGTAAGTCAATATGTACTCTGGCATAAAAACTAAGGGAGCTTTTCAATTTTCAGTCGGTAGATTTCTATATCGAATATAAGTAGACCTAAAGATAGTAAAAAAATATAATTCTCCTAAAATGAAAAACTCGTTGGCAAATGAACACACGAGCTAAAAAATCCCACCCACTATTTTGCTTCCAACATTTGAAAACCTATTTCAAATTGTTCAAAACGATGAAACAAATGGCACTGTTCATAACATAATTCCCTTCTAATCTGTGATGTGACATCGGAGTTGGCACACGACTGGGTCAGGGTTTGTGAGCTAAGATCTATGCTCATTTTGGCTACTGCCTTACTGCCCATGATGTCCTCTGTAACATCATCAGCAACAGCTATGGAAAACACTTTCTTGCCACAGGTGGAAGCAAATGCCAAGGGAGATAGGCTGAGGATAGAAAACAAATGACTTCTAGACAAAATGCTCTTTACCATTGTTTTTTAAGAGGGAAAAGGGAATCAAATATGGAGATTTGGAGCAAGTACTTAGATGGCCATTGAGGTCACTTTCAACTCTTAAGATTCCTTCTTTCTTCTCCCTGAACCATCCCTGTTTATGTCTCTTATGTGATGCTTCCCTGTCTAAAAGGTCACTGTTGAGGACACTTACTTGTACTACCTGGTAGATCCTTGTAATCAAAGCAATTAAGAAACTAGAACTAATTATATGGGAAATAGCAATAATATAGGCCTGACCTAGTACTGGACATTGGTCTGGCACATAATTTCTTTGTTTCTTATTATATTCAGAGTCTTAATCTTACTAATGAATAGTAGGAAGGGTAACTACATTTGCAAAATTGAAAAGGGGGATAAGATAATCACTCTTGAGGCACTGATTTCTATTCTAGGGGAAAAAATTAAAAATTAAAAAAATCAAACAATAATCCCTGCAAATTTAGCCCCTTCCATCCTCTCCCCCAGCTCTGAGGTGAGTAGGGGTACAATGATAAGCAATCAATCCAACAAGCATTTCTCAAGCATCTATACTGTGTTGTAAGGAACAAATACTATGTACAGAAAGAAAACTGATCTCTGCTCTTAATTTCAATGAGCTGACAGGAAATGTGGACACAGTAGAAGCTTTTTTTCAAGTGTTTATTTTAAACTTTTAAATTTTTGCTATTTTTTTCTCCTTACATTCAATATTCTTGGTTGCTAAGTGGGAGGAAATGTGGGGAGGTGGGAGAAGTGTGGAGGACTGGGTAAAAATTGGCAATAGAAAGGTGGTGGATTTATTTTATCCTTCTTAGAGGAGATATAAAGTAAGAGAAAAATAGGGAACAAAGCTTGGGTTTTGCCTCAAACTTCCACTAAGATAAGGACAATTTCTTTCAGGTGGCACACTGATATTTATAACACAGTCTACCAGGATAAGGCAACCTGCGGCCTCAAGGCCACATGTGTCCTTCTAGGTCCTTGGCTGTGGCCTTTTGAGTGGGTCTAAGTTTTACAGAATAAATCCTTTTATTAGGGGGTTTTGTTCTGTGAAGTTTGGATTCTGTCAAAGGGCACTTGAAGACCTAGAGGGCCACATGTGGCCTCAAGGCTAGGCATTCCCCACCCTGGTAACCTCAGCAGAGAGGTATCAATGCATATTATTTGTGTCCCCATCCTTAGAAAAACTGCATTTTGTTCCTTGGAATGAAATTATTCTCATAGCATTCACATGTGCCAGGGAAAAACGGTCCTAAATTAAGTAGTGAGTCCAGTTCCACAGCCAGTAGATTGGTGGGCTTAAACTGCTAACATTATATATCTAAAGTTTCGGTCACAAAATCTCTCCATGGTTCTTGGTAAGAAAGTCTCCTTCAAAAAAAAAAAGTTTCCTTCCAGCAGCCATATTTGCTTCACATCTGCTCCATTAACTCCTGCATTGGCCTGCCCCAGTCATGGTTAAGATGACAAGGCAAGAAACACTTATGAAAGGGATTTATTCCTTTAAAGGCAAGAAACATGTAACAAAGGAGTCAATTCCTTTGAAACACAGAGAAACAGAGGCACGAGACTTTGTGTTTTCTTCCTGAAGGTAATGGTTATCCCACCTTTAATAAAAATTGAAAGACTGAATCAAGAGATCGGATCCATGTTTCTTTAAGATTCAGACTCCTTTAAACAAGAGGTGATGTGGTAATATGCTATTCTGTCAACTTTTCAGTAGTTTTCTGTAAGGCTGAATGAATTCTCCAAAGTCTTTACAGATGCCATTTTGGCAAATCATTTCTCATGGTGCAATAACAATTCAGATACGTGGGCATAATCTTCCTTCTCACTAGGAATATAAGACCTGGTGGTTCTTAATTTTTTTTTAACTAAACCTGTGATTTCATCAGTATAGCAAGCATCCTGTAGGGAGCTTTCTCCCCCAATGCAGATCAGCACCTTTTCTATTACTATGTGTGAAGTACACTTATTAAGGATCTATCTGTAACCCATGACAGATAATTAGGACTTTGAAAGGAGTAAAATAAATGGGTTGGGGGGGAGGTAGTAGAGATCAAATTTGAATTGAGCTTAATAAATCACAAAGAAAAGAAAGATAAAGAAGCCTGTATGTTTTTAGGTTAATGGCTACTATAAGATTCCCTTCAAACTAAAATCTGCTCAGGTCAGAAAGAGAGGAGTGGTCAAAGCTCCCAGGCCAAACAGACGGGAACTGGGACCATTAGTAACTCCTGTACCTCTAGCCTGGGTGAGACAGGGAGACTCAGTTTAAAATTTTAAAAAAAAAAAGCATAATTAGCTTACAGTCCATTAAAATACCTTCCTGCCTCCCAAATCGCTTTCTAGCCATGCTTCCTGCATCTTATATATGAGCAAATGATTTTTTTTTGAAGGAGCAAGTATAGAAAGGCCAAGCAAAGCATTTTCAATAAGGGGTTAATACTGGTTAAAATGCCAATTTGAAAGAATTCTGTTCATTGGGAAACTATGCAAAGACAATGCAAAATGGATTACTCTGGTCTCTTACCTGGGATTAGTGAGGTTGTAGCAGGATTTCCATATTTGTAACATGTGCTTGCAGGTAAGGAGGGCCTCATCCGGGCCTCGACAGAGTGACTCCAACTTTACTTTAGAAAACAGCAATCTGATGTAGCAAGATAGAGGAAGAAACAAGGGGAAAATATTTATTTCAGTGAGCAATCACCAAACCAAGACGAATAACACACAATACTATGAACCTAAAGTGTCTTGTCTTTGCTAAGCTTTAAGCATTTCAATGACAATTACTTTTATCAATTTATTATAGTACTGACAACTGGCATTTCTATAGTACTTCAAGACTTGCAAACTTTACATTTACATACATTATTACATTTGAATCTAATGATAACCATGACATAATATTTAAAATATTATTATCCCTACTTCATAGATGAGAAATTTGGAGATCACACAGGATTTATCCTTGTGGCATTTCTGTGAGGCAGATAGGGGTGGCTATCACCATCAGGTTGATTTTAGACTTAAAGAAACCAAAGTTAAGATCCTCATCAAAGTTAGAGAGCTTATGACAAGATTAGGATGAGAATCCAGGGCCATAAACTGCCAGCTGAATACTAAAAAAGTAGATGAATAGCTTTGCAAAGTATCATCAGATTGATAAAGCACAATAAATATAATAGATATGGTCAAATTAAAACAAAAAATGAATTGATTTATTCAAGACTCTGAAAAGTAATAAAATCTTGTCAAGGTCATGATTTCTATTAAGCCAATTGATTCACAAAACTTTAAAGATTCAACAAAAGTCTAACTCTATTCATTTATAAAATTTTATATGTAATATAAGCCAGCTAACATAAACACCATCAAGGACTCAGTTTTGATGCTGATTCTTTCTCTGTGATATATTTTACATTAAATTACAGTTAGTGATAGGGCATTTTCATTCACTCTAAGTTTATAAGCTTCACGAGTATGGTGATAATGTCTTCTTCATCTCTGTATACCCTCAGGACTTAGCACAATGCTCTGAATATAGTAGTTGTTTAAAAAATGTTCACTGAATAGAATTACTGATGTTGAGAAAATCACATAAAAACTAACAGTACTTAATATTTAAAAGGATTGGAAAATAAAGCCAAAAAGAAAGACTAAAAAAAAATTAGCGGACTGGAGAATAGAAACATAGTTCAACTGAGTAAACATTTATTAAGTGCCTAAATATGCAAAAGCACCATGCCAGGAAGAGGAGCTACAGAGTTGAAAAAAGATACAGTGTCTGACCACAAGGAGCTTACAATCTGATAGGCAAGACACCACATGTACACAAATAAGGAAGATACAAAATAGAATGTGATAGGAACAGAGAGACCCAAAGAGAGAGATCAATTTCGACTGGGGTAATCTGGAAAAGAGAAAGTAGCACTTGAGTAAAGTTTCAAAGAGATACATTTTAACAGGTAGATATGTACAGGAAGTAATTTCGTGGTATGAGGATAAACTGTACTTCCATGTAGAAGTGGGAGAAGATAAGATTAGGGGGTAGAACATGGCTTGGTTTAGCTGGAATGCAGAATATATAAAAGGAAATGCTATGAAATAAAGTAAACAAAGGTAGATTAAAGCCAGATCGTGGAGTACCTTAGGAACCCCATAGGAAGATAAAAGGCTTTTTTGTCTCTGACTACAAAACAGGTTCACTTGGATCTTCATGAAATTTTATAGCCTATGTATGACTTAGCATTTCCTTCTACCGTGAAACCAAACCTTTCTTTATGTATTGTCTTACCCAATTAGCATGTGAGCTCCTTGGGATCAAGGACTACTCAAGTTTTCTGTTTGTATCCCCAGCACTTAACACTATGCTTTGCACATAGTAAATGCTTAAAATAAATGCTTTTTCATTCCATTCTGTAAAAAAGAAATACTCTTCATCATTCTATACAATTGTGAAGACACTACTTCCCAGTTACTCTCACTGGCTCCATTTGCTCTCAGTTTTCTAGATGCCTAATTTCCCTTGCATTCTCCCAGCTTAATCCATTGAATCTCACACAAAAGCTTTTTGAGACTTTCTACACAATGTCTTTTGGTTCCATCTTTTAATCTGTATTTCCACGGCTACCATCCTAGGATAGGCCCAGTGTGAAACGTGGATTACAAAGGATTCAGTTAGTCTCTCAATTTTCAATCCTTCCTAATCTCTATCTATTTAGTAAAAAGTCTTCCTCACACATTTTCACAATATCGCTGTCCTACTTAAGAAACTTCTTCATGGTCTATAAAATTAACACCAAAATTTTTTTACTATGATCTTCAAGGACTTCTACCAAATGGCCAGCTACTCACATACTGTGCCAGTTACTCCTGCCAATTTTCTTTTTTTTTTTTAATTAACTTATTTTTAGTTTTCAACATTCACTTCCCTAAGCTTTTAAATTTTCTCCCCCTCCCTCCCCACCTCCCTCCCCAAGACGGCATGCAATCTGATACAGGCTCCACATATACATTCCTATTAAACATATTTTCATATTAGTCATGTCGTAAAAAAGAATTAGAACCAATAGAAGAAACCACAAGAAAGAAGAAACAAAACAAAAAAGAAGGAAAAAAAGAGCAAACAGTATGCTTTGATCTGCATTCAAACTCGACAGGTCTTTCTCTGGATGTGGATAACACTTTCCATCATGAGACTTTTGGAGATGTCTTAGATCCTTGCATTGCTGAGAAGAGCTAAGTCTATCAAATCAGTCATTGCACAATGTGGCTGTTACCGTGTACAACGTTCTCCTGGTTCTGCTCACTTCACTCAGCACCAGTACATACAAGTCTTTCCAGGTTTTTCTGAAGTCCACTGGCTCATCGTTTCTTATAGCACAATAGCATTCCATTACATTCATATACCACAACTTATTCAGCCATTCCCCAATTGATGGGCATACTCTCAATTTCCAATTCTTTGCTGCCACATATTTTTGTCCTGCCAATTTTCTTCTAGCCAACTATTCCCCTTCTTTTTTCACTTCCATTCACTCATTCAACCTCCATTTACTAAGACCCTTCTAGGATCAAAGCAATATGATACATGCAAAATCAGCAGGCTACTGAGGAGACACAAAGACAATTAAGACTGAATATGCACTACTCCTTCTACTTTCATCTTCACTAACGCATGGCCTTCATTTCCTTCTAAATTCAGTTAAAAAAATAACCTTTTCTGGGAAGATTTATTTCCTCCTCTACTCAGTTTATATCACATTAACTTGTGCTCTTCATGGTGCTTTATAAAAAGGGCTTCCCGTTTGGTTTCTTCATTGTTAAAAGATTATAATCTCCTTGAGAGCTAGGGCCACGATGTTTATGTCACAGAATCAAAACAAGACAAAGGTCATCTACTCCAATTTGTAAATGAAAGGGAATCCTTTCCACAATGTCTCCAATAGTGGTCATCTAATTTCTGCGTGAAAACCTCCAATGACAGTAAACTCATTACCTCTTAAGGTTTTCCATTTTCAATTTTTTATAACTCTGACTGTTAGGATCTTTTTCATTATATTGATCTGAAATCTGTCTTCAATATACTGTTCCTACCTCTGCCCTCCGAGACCAAGAGCAAGTCTTCTTCTACATGAGATCCCTTCTAATACTTGATTTACTTTGAAGGACTCTATTGTACCAATGTGGCCTGTATATAGTGAGTATTTAATCAATATTGATGACTGATTTCTCCACTGAGGACAGAGAGAAAGGAAATAGGGTTCTAACCTTTAACATGAAGGATTTAAGTTATATACAAATAAAAATTTCTTAACCATGAAGCTATAATTTTCATATAAAGATATGAAGAGTTTCATATAAACTCCATAAAGATAAGGATTGTGTTTTATTCTTTGGTATGCCTCTACAATGTCAAATAAAGTGTTCTGCTCATAGGAGCACTCAATAAATATTTCTTGTATTACTGAATTGAGAAAGGCACTGGAATGAGAACCAGAGCAACTTACTGAATCTCCTTGGTAGGGGTAGGTCCTTAAAAAGAGAAGATATTCCTCTTAGTGTAATAACAATTAAGGCAAATCTTGCTACTAGTACTGGATCAAGAATAGGTTCAAGCCAGTCTAGTTGCAATGTGGTTCAGTGGAAAGAATGCTGGATTTGGAGTCAGAGGACTTAAGTTCAAATCTGAGTATCACCACTTATTAGCTACGTGATCCTATGCAAATCTGTAATTTAACTTTAGTTCCCTCACCTATAAAATGAAATGGTTATACTGTTATGGTGTCTAAATTCTTTAGCAGCTCTAAATCTAAGATTCTACAACTCAAATGGCTCAAAGGAAACCCAACAAATGGCTAGGTACTTCTAGATTATATGACCCTTCAAATGACTTTATATAGACTACGACAATTAAATCAGCACATTTTAGTGTATGTCATCACTAATTTGTAAGGTATGGGTACCATGACAGGGCATCACAATGAATACAGTATAGAAGATTAAGTAAAATTAAAAAAATAAAATAAAAAGGGAAATAGGAATCCCTGGAGAAGTATTATGCTTTAGCCTATGAAGAATGGTAGACTTTCAGGGTGAAGCTGTTCAGAGTTTCAAGAAACATGGATTTTCTAAAATATCCTATAATGGGATTATTTTTCCACATATTCTCCCTCTGACATCCATCTGATCCAAACTCATGATAAAAAGCTGGAGTAATAGTAGGTGTGTGGTAGTTCACATGAGACTCAGGGATGAGGCGAATGGGCATACAGAAAAAAGGAGACAACAAAAAAAGACAAATCACTAAATGTTTCAGGTTGACCTTTCATGTAACCACATTCACTACTGGGAGTGTATATGCCAAAGCAAGAAGTGAAAGTAATAAGAGAAATTATTAACAATCATAAACCCGTTTTGAGAGGGGCCACCAAATCTCTCAGTGCAATGCAGGGAATAAAGGACCACCCTGGAAACTATGCTGGTCAACTCAACAAGAGACAAAGCTGAGTTTGAAATGTTGTGGGCAATCCTAAGGAAAACCGTGAACAATTCTATATGTTATATGTATTTTATCACTAGTCAATAAATTATCTCCTGGCTGTTAGATTGAACTGTAATCCATGTGGAAAGTAAGAGGGTATGGGATGTAAGGAGGCAGAGGGGACAGGGTTTCCTTAATATATAGATAATGTACCTTTATTGGCAATTATCTCAGATTTTTTTTAAATGTACAGAAAGTACAAAAAGCCAGAGCCTGTAAGTACACAGCTTGAAGGAATGTTCTATGCACTGATGCATTCTGGAAAAAGAACTTCTAATTAACATTAAATAACAGCTTTCAAACACTTGACTCAGGATATGCAGTTGAAAAGGTGTGGGCTGAATTAAAGGAAGCCAGACAGAGAGAACAATGAAGAATTCAGTGTGCAAAAATTAAAGAAAAAGCTAGCAACAACACCTGAAAGTTAAGCAAGAAGAGATGGCTTGAAATACAGATGCTGGCAGGGAAAAAGAATTCAGATAGATAAAATTTCACTGACTAAAAAATCAAAAATATTATATGGAATGTGGAAAAAAAAAGATCTTACACAAGCTTAAAAACACTGGACATAAAAATCTATATATGCCATCTTTATAGCAATGATGGGAAAAGCAGGAAATGAACAAGTAAAAAAGAAACAATAATTCTCTTATCAATTTCCAAAAATTGCAGCATGTTCGTCAACCTCTAAAACAATAAAAAAAAAAACCACTAAGTGATACTTGTCATCATCTCTGCCATGCTCTGTTCACACATTTTGAGATTGTTCTAAAACATCTGGCCTGGTTTACATTAAATCAAAATGAAAAACTAAGATACACATAAACAGTGATTAGCATTTATTCACTCCAGTAGAGGCTTCGAGACACAATAAAACCAACCCACAACAGAAATCATGAAGCAAAAACAACTGTATGTAAATACAAAAGTGCCAATGTACCATATAACATATTTGGAAATACGTAATTGTTTAACTCCCAGACAGCGACTTCACAGACTAATGTAGTAATACTAAGTACATGAGCTAAATTTCAAATGTGAATTAAGTAAACCTAAACTCTGATTGCACATTAAATAAGTTTCTCCAAAAGTTGAAGTTAAAAAGTTCAAAAAAATCTAAGAAATGTGATATAAAAAAACTGATTCTTTGTAATAAGGGGTGACTCTTTGAGAAAGGGAGAGATACAGGATGAAATTTAGGCAATGTAAAAACAAAAGATATCAATAAAGAGATTTTGTTTTTTTGTTTTTGTTTTTTGTTTTGTTTTTTTGGTGAGGCAATCGGGGTTAAGTGATTTGCCCAGGATCACACAGCTAATAAGTGTCAAGTGTCGGAGGCTGGACTGAACTCAGGTCCTCCTGACTCCAGAACTGGAGCTTTATCCACTGCGCCTAAAGTTTGTTTTTTTTTAAATCAATAAATAGGTGTTTTTTTAACCTCTTTTTTTAAGGGGAGTTGAAGGCAACCGAGGATAAGTGACTTAGCCAGAGTGACACGGCTAGTGAGTGTTACATGTCTGAAACTGGATTTGAACTCAGGTCCTCCTGACTCCAGGGTCAGTGCTCTATCCTCTGTACTACCTAGCTGCCCCAAACCATGATTTTAAAAACATGCCCAGATACATAATTTCATGAAATCATAAATGAAAATGTGTAAATCTAAGAGAATCAGAGAACAAACTGAACACAGAAAGAATCCACCCAGCACCACCTGCAATAAATGCCAAAAAGTCCCAGAAATGTCACAGCCAAAATTCAGTGCTCCCATATCAAAGAAAAAATAGAGCAGGCATCCAAAAAGAAGTTCAAAGAATCACAATCAGGATCACACAAGGGCTGGCAACTTGTAATACAAATGAGACACAATCTTGGAACACAATATTCGAAAAAGCAAAAGAGATAGGGTTACAGTCAAGAATAACTTATCCTGCAAAGCTAATTACTTATACCATGGGGAGAAAAATGGACCATTAATTGAATAGAGGACTTTGAAGAAGTTCTGATGAAAAGAGCAGAGCTAAACAGGTACTCTGAAATACAAACGCAAGAGTCCGGAGAAACTTAAAATGGTAAATTTATTTGAGCAATTGGAAAGAGCTGCATGTTAATGTCATGCTAACATTCTAAAAGGGAGAGAACAAGTGTCCTTCAGAACCTTAATAAATGTCTTTAAAGAGTACTAAGTTAAATAAGGAAAAGAGAGGACCTAGGTGTGGATTTGTTCTTTTTTGAGGGTTTTAAGAGGAGAAAGAGAAGGGATAGTAAAATAAATATACTTTCTTAAAAATCAGAGGAAAAAGGGGATGGAAATTATTTCTCAAAAGTGGGTAGTATGAGAAGGGTATACAAGCATGGAGGAAAGAAAGGGGAGTGGGCACTAAATGAATCTTCACTCTTAGCTGTAGAATACAAAGGACAATTAAACAAACACAATATATTAAATGCAACAGGGAAAAAAGTGGGAATGGGAAGGGACAATTCAGAGGAAGATAATACTGAGAAGGAAAGAGTCACAATAAAAACAAATTTCCTAATCCTGAAAATTGGAGGGAGAGGAGTGGCTATTAGAATAGAAAACTAATTAGGGTTTAAAGGGACATCCATCAACTAAGAAAAGGCTGGACAAACTGATCTATATTGAATGTAATAGACTATTACTGTGCCATAAGAAATGACTAAATAGATGATTTCAGAAAATTCTGTGCAGTATGAATACAGGCGATGCCAACTGATGCAGAGTGGAGAACACAGAACCAGGAGAACAAGAAGCAAGGATGCAGGTTAAGAAGGCAACAGGAAAGAAAAATTTAATCTAAAGAAAGTAGTGACTCACAAACTAGACCTCCACCAAAAAAGATAATTTCCAAGACAATCACCACAATGAGATAAAGTGTCATCTTCTGAGATTCAGTTAAAATAGTCCTTATTGGAAATTTTACATCTTTAAACACGTTCATCAACAAGAGAAAAAGCACAGGTGAATGAAGTAAGTATGCAGCTAAAAAAATTAGAAGAGCAACAAAGAATTCCAGCTAAGCAGAAAAAAAAATTCGGAAAATAAGAAACAGATTGAAAACAAAAAACCTATTAAATTGATAAGTAGAAATAGGAGCTGATTTTTTTTAATTCTAGTAAAACAAACAAGCCATTAGCTGATGTGATTTTTAAAAGAGGAAAACAAATGAGCCAATATGAAAAATGAAAGAAGAATAAAGAGGAAACAAAATTATTAGAAGCAATTTTGACCAACTGTCAACAAAAATAACTTCAATAAAATGGATAAATGTTTATAAAAAATAAAATATCCACAGTATTTGAAGAAGAAATAGATAACTTAAGTAATTCTACCTCAGAAAAAGAAACCGAACAAGCCATAAATGAATTCTGAAAGACACTCCCCTAGGCCTGATTGGACTTACAACATAATTCTATTAAACATTCACAGAACAATTAACTCCAAGTTTATATAATTTTTGAAACAATAAGTTAAGAAGAAATCCTACCAAATTGTTTCTATAAGATAAATATGGTTCTGATCCCAAAAACAAGGAGAGGGAAGCAAAGAAAGAAAACTATAAAACAATATCTCTAATAGCTCTCAGTGCAAAAAATAATAAATAAAATATTGACAAAGAAGTAATAACAACATATTGAAAAGATTATACAATAACCAAGTTGGATTTATACCAGGAATTCAGTGTTGGTTCAATAACTGGAAAACTATAAACATAATACAAAATATTAAAAACAAATTAAGAGGAGGGAGGAGAAGGGGAGGGAAGAAAAGGGGAGGAAGAAGGGAGGGGGGAAAGGGAGTAGGAGGAGGAGGAAGAAGAGGAGGAGGAGGAGGAGGAGGAGGAGGAGAGCAGAAGGAAGTTCAAAAACAGGCATGGACAAGCAGTACAATGTTAGTTTACCATGTTAAATTTAAAATACTTTAAAAATGACATTTATGTACTAGATTCATGGATTCATATATAATGCTTCCTTTCTAGCTTTCTTCGTGTATGAAATGTTAATGTTTGCTGAATGATTTCCTACTTAATAATTTTAAATTATAATAAAATTTTAGTTTATAATTTTTAAAAATCTTGGCTATATTTTCTCAGTACTCTAATATTGTCTCTTTTTTGATGACAGGCAAGAATTATTGTTAGATCCCACGTCAATTACATTTGTTTTCTTTTTAGTGGAATTGTCAATAATCCGGAATACTCTAACCTCCTAGCAGTATTTTTGGAACAAAGAGCCATATTTAGCAAGAACAAAACATTTCAAGAAACCCCATTTTGGATTGTTTCTTCCCCACTCTCACCATGGTATCCAACAATCTCTCCCATCTCTCTTCTCCACACCTACCGCTGCCACATTAGTACAGAGCCTCTACACTAATCTCTCAGACTATTACAATAACTTCCTTATTAGTCTCTTTGCTTCTAGTCTCTCCACAACCCAGTCTATCCAGTTCACACAATACTACACATATCTTTTTTGCATTTCGGAGTTTCTAAACTTTTTCTGTGTTGTCTGCTGGCCTTCACATGTTGTCTGTGACTTCTGCAAAACTCTCAAAACATTCCCATTTAATTTCAGAACTGTGATGGGGAAAATTGCAATGGGGAAGGGATAACTGTATTATTTTATGGCAACTTCATTTTCCATCAGTAGCTCTGCTTGGTTCCACCTCCCCAGAACATCATGCCTTCAACCTGGATATCCCCAGGTGCTCTCCCTCTCCTTTTCGGCTTCCTTTTATGTACTGTCTTCCCCCATTAGATTGTAAGCTACTTAAGGGCAGGGACAGTCTTTCTTATTATTTGTATCCCCAGTGCTTAGCAAGGGGCCAGGAACATAGTAGGAACTTAATAAATGTTTATTGACTAGAACTGCATTTTAAAATATTCTGACAAGGTGTCCAGGGCTTTACCAGACTGTGAAAGGGGTTTCTAACACCAAAAAAAGTTAATAATCATTGGGGTTACAGCATATATTGCTCACCTGCACGTAATACAAAGGACAATGAAGGCTTTGCTATTCATTTCAATCTAGAAACTTTTCAGTGCCTGACAGCCTTGCTACCAAGTATTCCAAGATTTTATCTGATCAAATGTTTTCTAAATTCTGACATTTTCAGTTCCAGATGGGTATTCACTCTTCTCAGAGTGAAGTAAGTGCACTTTATGGGCAACGCTAGTGCAGCCTGAGCCCTCAGCTTATAACTGAAGTATTAATTTGTGCTGTATTTCTACAAGATTGTTTCTCTGTTCTCTAAACAGCACTCAAATCTTTCATTTTTTTTGCTCCTTAAAATTATAAAGAACATGTCTAACTAAAGCTTAAAAAAATTAACTGAACTTCAAATTTCAGCGATCCCAATACCCTACACCTGCCAACCCAAGATGCAGCAATGGATTTCTGTGATCAAATTCTGCTGAAACGCCCACTGACTAACTTTACTCACAAATTAGAACAATTACTAATAAATTGCTAGAGGCTGATACTCAACTTTGTTATTAGAATCTTACTAAATCTATTTTATCTGACAATAGAGATTAGATAAATAAGATAAAATTAAATTCAGTGGGGTAAGAAGTGAAAAAAAATACTTTTTGACTTTTCAGAATAAGAATTGGATGGCTCTTATTAGCAAAAACTACCCTAAATATCTAAAGTTGCACACGTAGGAGCATGGACACACACACACACACACACACTCAAACCCTCTTCACATTTGTATACCACATAGCTTTCAAAGAATATTATCAGATGTGATTTTCACAACCACCCTGTGTTGGGCAATGTAGAGATTAACCCATTTGACCCACAAGGGAATTGTTCAGAGGTGTAAAATGAATAGTCAAGACTAAACAACTAGGAAAATAAAGAAGCCGAGTCTCATACTCCTGACCTCTGACACAAAGAACAGTATTCTCTCCACTACACTTAATCCTCTCTTTCTCACCTGTCTCCTCTTTCCACCCTCCACTCTTGTAAAGTACATTTGGGAAAAGTTCTTATCATTTTAGAGAACTAGCTTTCTATCACAGACTTACAAGACATTTTATGCAGCTGTATTTCTAAGTTTATCCTACTAAAGAATTCCAGATACTGGAGATTTAGAACGTCCCCCAATAACTTAGTCCAGTGTTATTGGTAGAATTTATCTCTCTACCATTACATTCCATGGTTTCTATATAATGGCCTAAACAGAAAGAGTCCAAGACCTGGGTTGGAATCCTGATGGCTCTTCCTCTTGCTATCCATTGGATTTTATACAAGTCACTTTCCATCTCTGAGCCTATTTCCTCATCTATGAAATGAGCGAGTTGGATGAGATGAATGCTAAACTCTCTTCAAACTAACATTCTCTGAATCTATAATACTATAACATGTGGGCTAAATTCTTTTGTTTACCTATTGTGTTTTTTCTTTTCTTTTTTTAAAGAAAACAATAAAATCCTGTTATTGCAAAATGCAAGAGCCTGGAACAAATGGACTTTGATTTAACTGCATTTGGATTATTCAATATTTTTCACTAAAGAACAGTAGCATCTAGTTGGCTGAGAAACCACAGGAGCTTGAAATTACACATTATTTTGAATATACCATTATCATTTTAATAAGGCTTTAAAGCAATATGCTGGAACTTTGGAAACTAAAAAAGGTAATGATAAAGAGGAAAGGAATGTAGGCTTATGTTTATCAATAGGAGCAAATCTACTGGAAACCTTATTTTGACTTCTATAAAATTCCACTGCTTTATTGGGTTTCAATTAAAAAACAACAACAACAACAACTAGGGAGGATAATATTAAAGTATGGTGAAGTGAGAAAAAGCACAGGACTGAGAATCAGGAAATCCATGTTCTAGTTCTGGTTTTATCAAAAACTAACCGTGTGACCCTAAGTAAGTCACTCTCCTTTCAATGACTCAATTTCCTCATCTGTTAATTTAGGGCATAGGGCACTGCATTCCTAATAGTATATAATTCTGTAATACCGACTTAGAAAGCATGTTACAAAGAGAAATACTATTTATTGCATATGTAAATCTGCTTTGAGCTCTTGGGCATAAAGGTGTTAAGAATACAGGAAGTCCTCCAGATTCTTAAATCCTGGAGCCAGATTATGAATATATACTATAAAACTGCACAGGAGTCATACTACCTCTGGTTCACCTCTCTGTGCCTCAGTTTCCTGACTTATGTAACGAAAATTCTGTTGTATGGCCACGTGGTACTGTTGCAACCTTTTCCCACCATATCTCAACTGGTCATTTTTGACAAAAGAAGATAAAATCATCCCAGGATTCTCCTCTTTATTAAAAATTAGATTTTAGAAAGAGAGATTAATAGGTATTATATAAAGACAATTCATCCACAAAAGTCCTGCTATAAAAACTCATTGTATCATGAAGGTGACCCAGGGTTCTTAAAGGTTATGCCAGTGGAATGCAATTTCTAACAAGTTCAATCCACAGAGCATGGTCCTTGTGACAGATGAGGTCAGCCTGAGGAGGGCCTGCCTGGTTAATCATGAAAAGGTTTATCATTGGGAGGCTTGCCACGTGGTGATGATGAAAGCTTTGGCCCTGGCAAACCATGAAACAAAGTACAAAATGACCCTTAGCCTCCCAAGCCTGCAGTGACAGTAACAGAAGGATGGAAAAGAAGACAGTACAGTGGGTGCTAACAGTCACAAAGGTTTTTTAGACTATTTACAAACAAGAACTTAACTAGTGGTATTGTAAACATGAGACTCTTTGTCCAACATGCAACTAAATAAACTGAATCATATCAATATTGACACTGTCATAAATGAAACCAAAAGATATAAGTAAGTTGCAGCTAAATGGAAAGATGACTCACATTTATGATATAGTTGCTGATAGTTTTCATTTCTTTTGAAAATTATCCATAAGACCTTTGACCAATCATCTATTTAGGAATAGCTCTTGCTATTTGCTGCAAAGAATTTTCCCCTATTAACTGCTACTCTTTTGATTCTAGCTGCATTGTTTGTGCAAAAGTTTTTCAATTCTGTGTATTCAAAAAAGACCATTTTCTCTTCTATGACTTCAATCCTCGTAGTTAAAAATTCTGCCCCTAGCGATAGCTATTAATGGTACTTCTTTCTATTCTCCTCTATTCCATGTGACTTTTTAATATTATGTCATGAATCTATTTGGAGTTGATAATGATATATGCCATAAAATAAATATCTTTTTATATATTAATGTTATATTTAAGTATACATAATTGTTGGATATTCTATTTGCTCTCTTCTCCTCCATGAAGTATAAAAAATAATTATTGTTTGTCTTTTAATAACATTTCACCCCTTCTTACGAATACTACTAAATTGATGATATATATGGCACACAGCCTTTATTGAAGATTTCCTCAACCTCCCCCTTAAAACTTTAACATAGAATACAATGGACCACAGGCTCTTAGAAGAAGATAAAACCTAGCAGGTTCCATCAAGTGCTTTATGTAGGGGTCTGGAGAGGCACAGTGGGCTAGTCACCCAAAGATCAGACTACCTAAATTTGGAGAGGCTCATCACCAAAGGGCCAACCTTGAGAGAATGACTTAGAGCAGAAGTTCTTAATTTAGGGGTCACAGAATACCAAGAGGCCTATAGATAGATTTTAGTGTGTCTGTGAACTTGGATAGGGGAAAAAATTGCATCTTTATTTCAATATAATTGGTTTCCTCTGTAATTCTAAGTATTTTATTGTATGCATTTTAAAACATTACTCTCAAACAGGGTCCATAGGCTTCACCAGACTGCCAAAGGGGCCAAAGCAGAAAAAGTTATAAACTTCATCACCATGCTGTTAATTCAGCCTTGGATGCTCAACACCTTTCCCTCTGAATGGAGGCTAGAAGGATGGAGGACCAAACCTCTCCCCTTTCCTCTATAGAGGGCAGAATCTGGACATTCCAGTTCACTCTCCTCTTTTCATCTGCAGCTATGGTAGAGTTCAAGACACCCTCGTGGTGTCCTTCCCATACCCTTCTCCTTTCCAGCTTTCTTTTGGTCTTGTCTTCTCCCATTATACTGTTAGCTCCTGGAGGACAGGGACTTTCTTTCTTTTTCTTATTTGTCTCCTTAGCACAGTGCCTGGCATTTAGTAGAAGTTTAATAAATGTTTACTGAATTGAAAAAAAAAACACCTGGTTTAGCAGGATCATAATCTATACTGGTGGAAGATGAATTCAAACCAATGAAATCATGGATCCTTGATGTATGTGATGCATACACTGAAATACATGCAAACATATGTAAATAAGTATTTACATGTGTGTTTTATATATATGTATAATTTAAATATATACATACAAATTATTCTTTCCAAATGGTAAATAAAATGAGCCAAGTCAATAAAGTGTTCTTAATGAAAAATATAGCCCAATTTGCTACAATGCATTAAACTACAGAGCCCAACAAACCAAGAAAATATGCTTGGATTTGGAGTCAAATGCTCCAAAAGAGCATTGGATTTGGAGTCAAACGACACGAGTTTAAATTCCAGCTCTGCTATTTACTTGTATGATGTTATGCAAGTCATTTAACTTCTCTGGGCTTCACTGTCTACATCTGTAAAACCAACAGGTTTGACTAGATGGCCTATGGGTCCCTTCTCCCTCAAGATTCTATCACTCTCTGATTAGGTGAACTCCGATATCCTTTTCAACTCTAAATCCATGAACCTATGAATTCTCAAAAGCTGATGCTGGTTTGCAACTCTCAGTTGTATTTTCCAAAGGGTATAAGGAACAGATCATCAATTCTCAATCCCAGCCCTTCATTTAAAAATAAATGTGAATGGCAGTAAGAAAGAGACCACAAAAATTGTTACTCTGAGAAAACCTCCAGGCCTTCAAAGAATCATGACATATTCCCTCATTGTCCCCAAGAAAAAGACAATTCCTAAAAAAGCCTGTTCCATTCATCACACTGACACCTAACTCCATCTTCTTGGCAAATGAGAAAATGACTTAGTAAGGTGTATCAATCAAGGGAAAACATGCAAAGTTATTTTTTTAAAGGAGACAGAGCATGTATTTTGGTCCAATTACATTAGATGTAGTTAGTGGTCTGTCAAGGGTGAATACTGAATGTTCACTATAAAGATATGTGCTTTTGTTTTTTTCAATTCAATATTATTTTCTTTCACTTAACAGGGATCTGTTTTCTCTCCCACACAATTCTCTACTCCCTCCCCTTGAAAAAACAAAAAAAACCAAAATTCTTGTAAAAAAAAAATCTGCATAGTCAAGCAAAACAAATTCCTGTATTGGCCATGTCCATAAAATACATGCCTCAATTTGCACATAAATCCCTCACCTCTGTCAAGAGGTAGGTAGCATATTTCATGATTATTCCCCTTGATTGGTCATTGAAGTGATCAGAATTTTGAAATCTTTCAAAGTTGTCTGCATTTACAACGCTGCTGTTGTTTAAACTGTTCTTCTGGTTTTCTTCATTTCGTTCCGCATCAGTACCAACAAGGCCTCCCAGACTTTTTGAAAAGTGACCCGTTGAGGGGTTGGGAACCAAGATGGCAGATTAGGGACACCCACCCAACTGAACTTTCCCAACATTCCCCTCCAAACACCTTTGAAATAATACTTCAAATCAAATTTTGGAGCAGCAGAACAAAAAAAAAAAACCCAAAACAAACAAACAAAAAGTCACAGTCAGACATTTTCCCAAGCCTAAGCAAACTTAAGAGGTCAGCAAGAGAAGTCTGTAAAATCGGAGTGGAAGCTTGTCCCGAGCCCACACACAGCAACTGCAGCAGCAACTTCAGGAGCTCTCAACCCAGAGACAGGGGTCAGACAACTAGTCAAAAGAGATTATAAGGGACCCTTTCCCGGCACTAGGTACAGCTGGTGCTGATTTGCAACTCTTTTGCCCTACATAGTTCTGGGTCTCAGTTCTTAGGTGGAGAAGATAAGCTGGTGGTTTGGTCACAAGCAAGCAGGAGCCCTGGTTGCAGTTCCAAAGCAAAGAGGAGCATAAGCACTTGTGGCTGCAAGGGCTGCAGGATCCCAGGGGCACTTCCTGGGTAAAGACCAGAGCACAGTGATCACACCACCTTGGAAGCACCAAAAACTTTCAGACCTCTAGAATTAGCTCGAAAACAGAAGAATGAAAAATCCTAAAGCTTGGAACAGTGCCAACCCACCCCCAGGAAAGCAGAGTCCAACTTTTACATAAAGTTCAAAGTCAAGAAATAGACTAGAAAAATGAGCAAACAAAAAAAAAAGAATTTGACCATAAAAGCTACAATGGTAGCAGGGAAGACCAAGACATAAACTCCGAAGAAGACAACAATGTGAAAACAGCTACTAAAAAAAACCTAAAAGAAAAATGCTAATTGGACCCAAACCCAACAAGAATTCCAGGAACAGTCAAAGCAATAAGACTGGTAGAGGAAAAATTGGGAAAATAAAATGAGAGTGATGCAAGAAAATTATGAAAAGAGAATTAGCAACTTGGTAAAAGAGGCACAAAAAATACTGAAGAAAATAACACCTTAAAAAACACAACTGGCCAAATGGTAAAAAGAGGCACAAAAATCCACTGAAGAAAGAACACTTTAAAAAGCAGAATAGGCCAAATGGAAAAACAGGTGCAAAAGATCACTAAAGAAAATAATTCATCAAAAATTAGAACTAGAACTAGAATTGGGCAAGCAGAAGGTAATGGCTCCATGAAACATCAAGAAACAATAAAACAAAGTCAAAAGAATGAAAAAATAGAAGAAAATGTGAACTATCTCATTGTAAAAACAACTGACCTGGAAAAGAGATCAAGGAGAGATAATTTAAGAACTATTGGACTACCTGAAAGCCATGATCAAAGAAAGAACCTAGATATTATATTTCAAGGAAATATCAAGGAAAACTGCCCCTATATCTTAGATTCAGAGGATAAAGTAGATTTCACATGTAAAACTGACATCATATTGCTTGTCTCTCAGTGGGGAAGGGAGGAGGTAGGAGGGAAGAAAATGATCTGGAACTTAAAGTTTAAAAAAAAAAAGAATTCACAAAATAAATAAATAATAAATTGAAATGTTAAAGAAAAAATGAAAGAAACTGACCTTTCTATCATTTCTTAGAGCACAATAGTCTTCTGTCAGATTTATATGCAATAATTTGTTCAGCCATTCCCCAATTGATGAGCATTCCCTTAGTTTCCAGCTTTTCACCACTACTATAAATACACATAGAATTACAATAAACATATTTGTACATATTAGTCCTTTTCTCTTTTTGATGTCTGTAGTAGTGGTGCAGCTGGTCTACACACTTTAATAGCTTTTTGGGCATAGTTGCAAACTGCTCTCTAGAACAGCTGGACCCACTCACAGCTCCACCAACAACACATTAAAGTGTAGGTATGTGCAGTCTCATTCAGGGGAAAATTTATAGCATACAAATAATATTTTCAGTCAATTATTTTAAGATTTTAAGAAAAAGACCTCAAGAGGCTTCAAATTCATTCCCTTCTTTCCAGGTGGAACTGCAACTATTCTCACCCCCGAGAATCAATTGCTTATTTTTAAAATTTCCTTGAAGAGGAATCGTTATTCCTCAACTTCCCTTGAGAAAAAACTCCTGGGTCCTACAATCTTCTTATGGGAAAATCTTCTTAATTCCATATTCACAAACTTATAAGTATCCTCATTCAGTCCTACTTTGAGGAAGAAGGATGTACCAGAGATTCACTTTCAACCCTGAGACCTATAAACTGAAAGACAGAATAGCTATAGCTGTTATTTCCACATCTGATCTCTGCTAAGTGAGGTCAAAAAAGCAATATCAGCTGGTAGTGGTGATGTGTCAAGAATGGCAACAAAGGATTTAAAGCCAGAAATTATCCTAGAGATAATCTAGCTGAGGTTCATTTTACAAATGAGTCAACTGAGGCACAAAAAGGCTGACTTGAACAAGTCATACAGTCACACAGTGACCATCATCACCAGGATTCAAATCCAGGTCCTCAGATGATAAATTCAAAGGCATTTCTATTTTAAAAAATGCAATCTAGAAGGGGGATCACCTCGCTGCCAGAAAGAACACTTGCTTTTATAAGACCACTGAGGAACCTCAAACAATACCAGTTTTAAACACAGACATCTGATCTTAATGTTTTCTAGATAGTCTTTTGTCTCTAAAATTAAACAAATATTTACTAAGTCACTATCTATACTCAGAATGTTGAACCAAGGAGTATGGGAAGTACAAAATAAGTATAATGCATAATCTCTACTCTCAATCTAGGCAGTGACACAGAGCATACAAACATAAAATGGAAAAATACTCAACAATATCCAACAAATTTACTGTGAGCCTACTGTGTGCTGAGCACTCCGCTAGGTGCTAGTATGACTGAGGGCTTTTTTTCTTTAATTCTACAATGATTTCTTCAGGTTTGAGAGAAATGAGAAATCATGGGTTTAATTCACAGTCAGGAGGACTGGTACCATGTCTGACCCAAACTTTCAATGAACTATTTATTCGCAGAAGATAAGTTTCCCATTATACATCAAGAAATACAAATATTTAAACAGCAACCTAATCTTCTGTTGCTTTCCAACCTGCTACCATATGCCTTGCCTTTTCAAGCTCGCTGTTTAACATTAAAATAACAGCCTTGCACTCCTCAAATATCTCCACTGCTGTTCTTTAGGTCTGCCACTTGAAAAGCCTGTCAGCTGCTGTCACTTGGAGTCGTCACCAATTTTCAGGATAATATTTGAGTTATTGTTTACTGCTTGTTTTATAGCACGGCTTTCCATTCAATCACCCTCCTCTCAGGTGACACACTAGGCTATCAATACCGTAAGGTAACACTGTAGTTAAAAAAGTAAAATTAAAAGGGAACGAAGGGCAGGGTAGAAGCAGCTTTATGAATATTTATGAGAGAACTTGGATACAGCAGGTGGTAATTTATTGATGGGAAAGAAGAGAGTTTTTAAAAAGAAAAGAAATCAAAAGGGAAAGAAATGATGCTGAAGGTTCTCAGATCCTAAACTGCTTTGAACAAAATCTAGAAATAAACTCAGTGAGGGAAGGAATAGATTCTAAGACCAGCAAGACATGAAAGGCACAATAATAGCTTGTCATCTCACTCCACATAAATATATGAGCTAGTGCTATAGCCCAAGTCAGAATTTCCTCAAATTATTATCTGGCAACCAGTAGTCAAGGATGCCTTTTCCCTCTCGAAGATGGAAAAAAAAACTTGTATTGAAAATTTGGGAACCTGTTTTCTAAGTAGAGCTGCTGAAATCATACTGACTAAAAATCCTGGGAGGTGATAATGCACAAGATGACCCTTCTAAATCTTTGAAGACATACTTAGTTCTGAAGAGAAGCTAAGATTGCATTCCTCTCATGCCACCTCTCTACTTTCCTCTCCCACGCCCCACAACCACGGGCCCTTACTGGTTAGTCATAAAGAAACAGGGCCAGTAGGAATCTCTGAGTCCTCTTGCTAGTTCTCCACTGAGTGCATTTTAGCACTTTCTGATCATTCGCTTCATTCTGGTAAGTAAGGCATTAATAGAGAGTGAAAATTGGATAAATGGCCCAGAAGACTGAAGGTACTTCTCAGCAGTTTCTAACTTATACATGTAAAGTCATTCTCCTAGAGGAGTTATACTAATGATTGATTAGGTATCCAGTTTATCTTCGTAGTAAAGGGAATTCATAAATTTGGTACTTTTTTTGATGAAAATTCTCAGCCTACTTTACAAATATTAATTTATTCATTTTACGTAGTTCCATTTCCCAGAGAACAAGCCTGAGTTACAAAGATAGGAAGTGGCTTGATCAAGGTTGTCCAGTGTTTTAACTGCAGAGCTGGTAGTAATATTAGATTTTATTCTTGACCCAAAGTTCCTTCCTCATTTCTCTAGTAGGTCTGTAAGCATGCAGACAATATACTATATATAGTATTTAATAGGGTCGTGATGTTTTCATTTGAAATTATGCTCTGTTACTAACTCTCTAAAAAGAATCAGGGTAGGTCACACGCCATCCAGTCTGCACACTGGCCATGCGCTCTGCAAAGAAATCACTTGAACACCAGACACTAGCTGCAGCTGTCCCAAACTAGAGAAGATCTCGGCTGGACAAAACGAAGGCCTTTATCTGAGTTAATGAAGAGAAAATCAGACTACTTACATAAAGTTTTCTGGATATTCACTCAAGGCCATGTCAATGATGTTGAGAGCATCATGGTAATGTTTCTGAGCTGACAATAAGAGTGCAAGGAGATGCAAAGAGTTGGCGTCATCCCCTTGGAGTTGAAGAGCTTGGCGAACGTAGCCCAATGCTTCTGGTATCTGGTTGAAAACAAAACCAAAAAAAGGTTTTTAAACAATGAAGAATATGCACACCAATTTTAAAGATATAACATTTCTACATGAATACTGAGATTCATGTTTAATATGCTTTATATACAGATTCTGGAAAGAAAAAAGTGTTATAATAACCCCAGGATGTCAACTACGAATCATAAAGCAACCTGAATGTTTTCAAGCAAGAATCAAATTCTTCAAAACAATAGAGCAACCAATGAAGTTAAGTGAAAGACTCAGTTTCTGCATATCACTGCCAATATCAGAACTTCAGTTTTTCCCTGGATGAACACTATTTTTCTTTGCCATATACTTCAAACTGCTTTTGATTACACACAAACAGATATGGCCAAACTGGGGAACATAACAAATAATCTGAAGTTTTTAGTGGAATTAAATTCCTTCAGCTAAACTATTTCTATTTCTCAAAGTCCTGCTGAAATGAAAGAATTTCTTAAAATAATAGGATAGGGACTGAGCCTGAGATTTCATTAATATAGGAAAATCATAGATGAGGAATCTTCTTCAACAGAAGGCTGACCTTTCTCAATTGTGCTAGACAATTGCCTGGAGGACCAAGAGATTAAGTGCCTTGCCCTGGGTCACACAACTGGTACAGACCACAGCCAGGTCTTCCAGGGTTTGAGACCAGTATCTACCATGACACGATGCCTCTCAACATAAATCAGTAGATTTATCATCATCCCAATCAGCAGAATGAACATTCTTTTCAACCAGGGAATATTTCTTCCTCTGTCCTAAGTGCATATTAATTGTAACAAATAGTGGGATTCATGGAATCTGAGGGACAGAGGAAACCTCAGAAATTGTCTAGACCCAAACCACTTCATTTTACAATGAAGAAACTGAAGCACAGAGTAAATTAATGGGTATAGTCACACCTCTGATTAGGACACATAAAAAAATAAAGCTAGGATTTGAACCTGAGTCTCCATCCCAATTCTCCATCCAGTTGTCTTTCGACCACATCATGCCTCTTCGCATCTAAATTTTAAAAAGACTCTCTTTTCCAAAATAGCTCCTCATGTAACTCAACACAAGAAGAAACTTATAATGATACTTACGACGCTGATGTACCAAAATTCACGCAGTGTAAGTCACAACCCAATCAGTTTTAAAACACAACTATTGTATATGACTTGTTCAGTATGAGTACTATGTGAGCAGTATGGGGTTCTTCTTCCACTTAGGTAAAACTCTTCAAAACTAACCAAATACAAACAGCAACAGAATGTATATGTGCTTGATTTAGAGATACCCTAAATTCCAAATGGATTCTACAGTAACTAAGAGAGAAATTTCATTTGAATTGCAAAATAGGATATCACAACTCTATCACAAATTCTTTCTTCTGTCTCTTCCCACTCTAATCCCATGTGTTGTTGGCAGCCACCCCTCAGCGCTCCTACTTTGGCTCTCCTTTAAAGTCCCCAATGACTTCATTTCTTCATAGGATATGAGGCTTTCTCTCTTCTCGAATTCAATCAATCTTCTCACCCCAAAATGTCATATTTGTTAGACTTGACACATAAGCTCTAACTTCTGGGTCACAGAATCCAAATTTGGAAGAAGAAAACTTGGACCTCATTGACTCTTACCCCCTTGTTTCACTGCTGCCAAAATGGAGCCCTGAAAGGGGAAGTGAGGTGCACTAATACTATACTGTTGGTTACTAGACAAGCTGGAGGAACAATCTGGGTCTCCAGAATCTCAGTCAAGGACTTTTTCCATCACCCCATACCCTCTAGAAAATACTGTTCCTTATAACAAGTAAAGGAGACAAAACGCCCAAACCAACAAGGTCATCAGGAAAAGCTATCTATATTGGGATACTGCTAGGGAATGGATGTGACTGCCACTAGTTACTCAACTATATTAACCACCCCTAATAAGCTGCTGAATAATGTGTAGTGGAATTCAAAGACCAAGGAGACTTAATATCAGAGTATCATGTATTCAGAGCTAGAAGGGACCTCAGAGATTTATTCAAGGGAGTAAGCTTTGTATTCTCTCTCTTACTGTCATTCACATTTATTTTTACATCAAAGGATGGGACTGGTGACCTATTCTTCTTGGTCTTTGGAAAATGCATCTGAGAGTTGCAAATTTGTGATGACTTTTGAGGATTCTTAAGGTTACAACTTTTGAGCTTTTGAGGCCATCATAATCCAATCCATTCACTTTATAGATAAGGAAGCAAAGTGCCGGAGACGTCGAGGAACTTGCATGAAGTCATACAAAATTCCACTTCCAAAAAGTTTTTAACCTCTTGAAAAAGACATATAGAAGACTTGTACAGAGAAAACAGGAGCAAACAGGAGAAAATTATTGATAGCCATACTGACAAGATTGTGGAATGAAGGAAATTCAGAGTTTGCTTAAAGGAAAGGCTTCTAGAAGGAGTGAGTTTTCCTCATCTGAAAAATGATTGTGCTGGTACAGATGGCATGTGGAGTCCCTGGATCCAGGATTCTTTGGTGGTAATAGCCATAATATGCCTGCCTTCATCTTCTCTGCAGCAGTTCTAGACGTGGTCTTCCAGAGAAATTCACTGAGACAAGTCACAAAATTGCTGGAATAGGCTTCAAAGGGCATCTAGTCCCACCCATACCTTTAACAGGAAATTCCCACAGTTCAAGAAGCACTGAAGAGGTCACAAGTGAAAAAAGTTTAAGAAGCCCTATCCTAAATTAACCTATTCCACTTTTCAACAACTCTAATTCTTACAAAGTTGTTTCCTTTTATCATACTAAAAGCTGCCTCTCTGCAACCTCCTTCCACCCACTCACTGCTCCTAACTCGGCCCCATGGGACCATTCAGAATTCCTTTTATAAGTGATAGTCACTCCAATTTTTGAAGACCAGTAACATGTCTTCTCAAACCATATTCTCTTTTTTTTCTCCAGGTTAAAAGTTTTTTAAACTGATCTTCATATGTTATGGTTTCTGGTCATCTCTCATCACTTGGAATAGCGGCATCCAACTCAAATAGAAACACATCTCAGGGGCTCCATGAATGACTAAGAAAACCACAAATTAGCATTAACTGTTACGGTATATTTTTATTTATTTTGTTAAACATTTTCCAATTACATTTTGATCTGGCTCTAGCCCTGCTGGAATTTTGTGGCCCACCCTGAAGTACAACAGTTTTGACAATCTGGATCACCCTATCATGGGCTGGAGGGGTGATCCCAGTGTAAAGCAGAGAAGGGAATTGAGTCACTCGAATCTTCATGCTACTATTGTTGCCTTGGGCAATCTTGAAGCCAGAGATGGCAAGGATTGACATCATACAGCCTGGCCTCAGGGTTTGACAAAGCCCTATAGCATATGGATTTAGTGAAAATGACTATTTAATACCTGTTGGTTTCAGTACACAGCAGCTTCCAGCGGCACCCTGACATGATGACTGGAGTGCCCACTGTACTGCCTGTTAGTTCCTGAAAAGAGAGTATGGGCCTCACAAAGACACACAGCTAGTGAGCCTCGGGAAGGAGCAAGGAGGTGTGAGGGGGAGGTAATTCCTTTCAAAATCATTCAACACGCCTGATGGCTATTACCTCCCAGCTCTCAGGTCATTCTCTTTCCTTTCCCAAAGAATTCAGTTCACAGAATTCCTCTGAATTTCACCTCCCTTTAAATCTGGAGACTTCAACCACCATGGTGATTCCACCTCCAATACCCTTAGGGACATCCCTCCAGAGCTTCCTTTTCTCCCCAGTTCCACATTTGAAAGCACCCCAGAATCATCCCCAAACAACCCTTCAACTTGAGCCTTTGATACCTCTCCTCTGAGAGCTTAAGTCTTTGATCACCTCTTCCGTGACAACTTTCCACCTTTCCTTATCTGCTGGATCTCTATCCCTAGTCACAATGGCCTCTCCGAGCTCTTGACCTCTTCAGCATCTGACACTACTGCACAAGACCTCCTTCTTCAAACATGCTCCTGTCTTTCCATGACACTGTTCTGTTGGGGTTTTCCTCCTTCTCAATCTCCTTTGCACGATGTTCATTTACGTGCCTTCCCCAGCGGATGGGTGCACATGAGGGTTCTTTCGGATCCGTCTTTTCTCGTTAACTCCCCCTTCACCCACCTCTCACGAAGAGGTGGCCCTCATCTTTGTGGAGACAAACTCCTCTACATGGACTCTCATCTCCGTTCCATCCCATTTTCTTTGGCAGATGGCCTCCATTATCATTACCACTCTCCCTCCAACCTTCAGTCTCTCCCTATCCAATGACTCTTTCTTTCTTGCCCACAAATATACTTATGTCTTCCCCATCCTTAAAAACCATCTTGATCCAATCATCCTAGCTCACTACCCTCCTGTATTCCCGCCCCCCTTCTTAGCTAAATTCCTTGAGAAAGTCATTGACACCAAATGCTTCCATTTCCTCCTCTTTCCCTCTCTTCTAAACCCTCTGCAATCTGGCTTTTGACCTCATCATTCAAACCTAACTTCTCTCTCCAAAGTCACCAATGATCTCGTAACTGCCATCCCTAATGGCCTTTTCTCAATCTTGATCCTTCTCGACCTCCCTGCAATGTATGACACCATCCCCTTCTCCTGGATACCGTCTCCTCCATAGGTTTTCCTGACATTGCTCTCTCCTGGTTCTCTTCTTACCTGCTTGACCACTCTTTCTCAGTCTCACTGACTAGCTCTTCAAGCAGGTGATGCCTACAGATGGTGAAGGTTCCCTAAATCTCTGTCCTTGGCTCCTCTCTTTTTACTCTATACTGCTTCATTTGGTGATCTCATCAGCTCTCACCGGTTTAATTATTTCTATGTAGCTGATTTTCAGATATGCACACATACATATATCCACATAGACAAATACACACATATGTGTATATATAGATATATGTGTCTATAGATAGATATATGTCCATCTCTAATCTAGAAACCCAGTCCCACATCATCAACTGCCTTTTAGACATCTCAACCTGGATGTCCTATAGACATCTTAAACTCAACATGTATAAAATAGGATTCATTATCTTTCCCTCCAAACTCTCTCTTTTGCACTATTTCCTTATTACTCCCCAACTTTCCTGTTATTGATGAGGGGACCACCATTCAGGCGTCATCCTCAGCCTCTCATTTATACTCACCCTACGTATCCAATTTCTTAGCAAGTCTTATCCTTTCTCCCTTTACAACATCTCTCCTACAAGGACCCTTCTCCCCACTTACACTCCCCTCAGCCCTGGTATAGGCCCTCACTACCTAAAGCCTTGCAGATGTTCCCCCTGCCTCAAGTCTTTCCCTATTACAGTCCAGCCTCCACTCAACTGTCAAAGTGATTTTCCTAATGCACAAGTCTGACCACATCACTTTTCTACCTAATAAACTAGAGTGTCTCCCTATTAACTCCAAAATCAAATATAAAATGCTCTTTTTGGCATTTAAAATCTATCACAAGCTGGCCCCTTCCTACCTTTCCAATCCTCTTATACCTTATTCCCTTCCACATACTCTACAATGTACGCACAACAAACAAGCTATCTTCTCACTCTGTGTCTTCTCAATGGCTATGCTTCATACCTGAAGTGCTCTTTCCAGCCTCTACCTCCTGGTTTCCAAGAAGACTCAGCTCAAGTCCCACTTTCTAGAGAAGGCCTTTCCCAGGCCTACCCACCTCACCTCCAAGCACTGCTAGAGCCTTCCCTCTGAGTTTGCCTTCCATTTGCACAATATAGATGACTGAATGACTGATTAGAAAGGTTCAAGGTCCCAATTTCACTCCAAATGGACAGAAGATCAGTTACTGTACCAAAATGAGAAACTGAAAGAATTAGACTTCGATGGCACATCTTCCTAAATTCAGTATATAATCCCAGGAAACAATGCTATACAAGCTTACCTGTCTGGATATGGCCAGCTGCAGAGCCAGATAAAAAGCTGCTAGGTGGTCCGTAGGTGACAAACTGTGGGCCCTAAAAAAGTTCAAATTATTTGCAACTATTAGTACACATGAGGATGTTTGCTTTTCTTAACAAGTGTGCAAGTTTATTTAATCATCTTTTGCTGTGCCACTAAGAATTTGAATTTTTATCTTAACGCCACCAGTGATCATTAGAACATTTTTTCTCTCCCCATCAGAAATACATACATGTGCAAAACAGAAGTGTGTCTTCAGTCGGGTAACCTCTGGCAAGAAGCCGCACTCTATTTCAATTGGTGATTTCATCAGCTCCCATGGATTCACTTATCATTTCTATGCAAATGACTCTCAGATCTATTTATGCAGCTTTAACCTCTTTCCTGACCTCCAGTCTTACGTCTCCACTTGCATCTGAGACCTCTCTAACTGTATGTCCCACAGACATCTTCAATTCGACACGTCCAAAGCTGAATTAATTATTCTCTGCCGCCACCCCCACCCCACCCCATTCTCCTCTCTTGCTAACTTCCCAATGACAGGTGAGGGCACCACCATCCTCCCAGTCACCCAGGCTCACAACTTAGTTATCATCCTTAATTTCTCATTCTCTTTAGCCCTCCTTTCCCCGACTGTTGATTCTACCTTCAAAATCTCTCTCATACAAGCGCATTTCTTCCCTCTAACACCGCCACACCTGGTACAGGCCATCATCACCTCCTGTCTGGATTATTGCAACAGCCTTTTGATTTGTCTGACTGCATTAAATTTCTTCCCACTCCAGTCCATACTCCTCTCAGCTGTCAAAGTGATCTTCTTAAAGTGCTTGTCTAACGATGTCATCCCACCGTTTCAATAAATTCCAGTGACTCCCTACTGCCTCCAAGATCGAATATAAAATCCTGTTGGCTTTTAAGCCATACGTAACCTGGCACTTTCTTATTTTCCAGTTTTCATACTCCTGAATCCAGTGACACTGGTCTCCTTGCTATTCTTCTCACAAGACACGGCAGCTCTTAACTCCAGGTATTTCCACTGGCCATCCTCCAATCCTGGAATTCCCTCCCTCCTCATCTTTGCCTCCTGGCTTCCTTGGCTTTCTTCAAGTCTCTGCTAAAATCCCACCTTGTGAAAGAAGCCTTTCCTGGCCCCCTTAATGCTAGTGCCTTCCCTTGAAGATGATCTCCAAATTATACTGTCTATATCTTATTTTTCCATAGTCATTTGCATGTCATCTCTCTCATTAGATTGTGAGCCCTCTGAGGACAAGACAATCTTTTGCCTTTTTTTTTTTGTATCCTCACCACTTAGCACAGTGTCTGGCATGTAGTAAGCACTTCTAAAATAGCTTGATGACTTGGGTGGGTTGGTAACCATAGAGGGAATGAAGAAAGGAAGTGAAAGGAATAAGCACTTATTAAGTGCCTACTAAGTACCAGTCATTGGCTAAGGACTTCTCAAATAGTATCTCATTTGATCCTCACAATAACCCTAAGAGGTAGGTACTGTTATTTATCTCCATTTTATAGTTGAGGAAACTGAGACAGACAGAGGTTGTGACTCGCCCAAGGCTACAGATGTAGTGTCTGAGGCTAGAATTGAACTCAGATCTTCCGGACTCCAAGTTCAGAGCTCCATCTACTATACCACCTACGTGCCTCAGGGGTTTGCAAAGGCTCTGAGTTGGGTAATGAAAGATTCAGGTTAGGTCAAATGGAATAGGGTTAATTAATTCAACATTTTCCCTCTGAGGGAGACTCATTGAGGGCCAAGTTCCTCTTAGGGCACAAAGACTAGATCTTTAAAATGCACAGGTAATGTGCTGATCTAGCTCTGTTAGGTTAATCTTTAGCTCCATCCTGATGTTCTAGAGGAAAATTTCTTAGATTGAGAGAAGACTCATGGTAATCAAAAGCTCAATTTTATTTATCAAGTGAGACTTTTGTTTCTGATGAAATATCAAATGGGGGGGCAAGGTGGAGAAAGACTGTCTCATTAAGATAAATCTAGTTAACTAGTTTAGCTTTCAAGTTATGATTCTTAGAACCCTTTAGTATAACCAATGATTAATTTTATTAAATGTCCTATTAATAAAACTGAAGGAGAAAAACATTGTACTTAATTAACTGAAAACATAGATTTTTGCTTTGATGTGAAAGACTATTATATTTCATCCATAAGCAACTCAAAACTTCACTGAGTAAAGATATGATTCTTTCGCTACTGGATTGTTAAACATAGCAAAACAAATTTTTACTTTCTTTTTTAAAGGTATTTCATTGCATACAAATTAAAAACACATTTTTATATTCTTCCACTGATAACGGTGATAAAAGAAGGAACAGTGCTACTAGCAAAGTACACATTCAAGATTAAAAGAAAACCCATTTTCTTTATTTTATGAAGGCAGAGCTACAAGTGTAGGATAATCTCTTACACAACAGACCCCATTAAGTCCAATAGTCATGAATTTTTTAAAAAAATGTTATTAGACCACGTCTACTGAGAAAGGAACTTGTTTAGGATAATGAGAGATGTCTCATTTTTTTTTCTTGCAGACAAAACAATTAATATTCAATACCCAGCTAGGTGGCACAATGGACAGAGCACCGGGTTTGGAGTCAGGAAGATCTGAGTTCAAATATGGCTTCAGACACTTACTGTGTGACCTTGGATAAGTTACTTAATCTTTTTACCTCAGTTTCTTCATCTGAAAAAATATGGGGATGATAAATAACATCTATCTCTAGGAGTTGTTGTGCGGATCAAATGAGATAATAATTGTAAAGCATATAGCACAGTGCCTAGCATACAGGATTGTTGTTGTTGTTAAGTCATTTTCAGTCATAATCTGACTCTTCATGACCCCATTTAAGGTTTTCTTGGCAAAGATACTGGAACGGTTTGTCATTTCCTTCTCCAGCTCATTTTACAGATGAAGAAACTGCAAACAGGGTTAAGTGACTTGCCCAGGGTCACACAGCCTGGATTTAAACTCAGGCCTTTCTGACTCCAGGCCCAGCACTCTATCTACTGTATCACCTAGCTGCATGTAGTAAGCAGTATATAAACGTTAGTTATTATTAACCTTCTGGTCGGTCTGCCTGCCTCAAGTCTTTCCCCACTCCAATATACCCTCCATTTATCACTTTAGTGATTTTTCTAAGCAGAGGTTCAATCACATTGTACACCACCACCACCACCACCACCACCCATTGCCCTCAATAAACTCCAGTGACTCCCTATTACCTCCAGGATCAAAGATAAAATCCTCTGCTTGGCATTCAGAGCCCTTCATAACCTGGTCCCCTCCGACCTTTCAAGTCTTTTTACACCTTACTTCCTGACATGCAATCTTTGATCCAATGTCACTGGCCTCCTTGACATTTCATGAACAAGACATTCCATTTCTATACCAGTCATTCTTTCTAGCTCTTTCCCATGCCTAGAACACTCTTCCTCCTCATCTCCACCCACTAGCTTCCCGGGCTTCCTTTTAAGTCCTAACTAAAGAAGTCCTTTCCCAATACTTCTTAATTCTAGAGCCTTATCTCTCTTATTAGCCTGCCTGTAGCTTATTTTTTCATATTTTTTTGTTCGTTGTTTCCCCCATCAGATTGTGAGCTCCTTGAAGGCAGGGACTGTCTTCTGCCTCTTTGTATCCCCAACACATAGCAAAGTACCTGGCATATAGCAGGCACTTATTAAATGTTTACTGACTAACTCTTCTCTTCATTGATCTTTCTTGATGATATATAATGACACCATCTTATATTTGTGCAGTGTTTTGTGGTTTGCAGTAATTTCACTAAAATACATTATCTCTTTTGTTCTCACAATAAGCCTATGAGATAGGACAGGTATTATATATCTATTTTACAGATAAGGAAAACAGGCTCAAAGGTATGTCCAAAGTCACATAGTTAATAAGTGGTGTTGGTAGAACTTGTCTGCCTCCAATTTCTTTTTCTTTTTCTGGATGGCTTTAATTTCAGTGCTTTCTCACTGCATCATGCTAAATCTTTACTAAATCATTAGTATAATCATATGCTAATAGCAGAAAGGGTACAATTCTTGCTCTTATTCAAATTCTAGTTTTGCCATTAGTTGACCCTCAGCAATTCACTTAACTTTCCTTTGCCTTAGTTTCTTTATCTATAAAATGGGGTTAATAATGCCTGTCCTAACTGCTTTACAGGGGTCGTGTAATAAAAGCATCTTGTTAAATTTAAAGCAGCACAGAAATGAGCCATTACGATTACTACTCAAAGAAACAAATGTATCCTAATCCTATGTTTGGTTTTATTTAACTGAGGTTGCCATTTTTCATATAATCTTATCCTAATCCTGTGAGAGTGTTTTTTTATCTTTCTGCAATGCCCAATTTTCAGGTTTGTTCTTTTGTCTACTGGCCATCCAAGATTTTGCATGCCACTGGAATTTTCCTCCTCACCGTCCACAAAAAGTGCAAACTGGAATGCAATGATTTGTATTTCTCTCTGCTCTACTGGTCCAACTCCCCCCCACACCCACACCACACCCACTGGTAAGGAAACTGAAATGAGGAATTAATTATTAATAATAGCTATATTAATTAATAATAAAAATAATAATTAATAGTGCAACTATTTCCCTGTCGTACCTTATTTCACTACTAATAAAACCTAATTTCTACAAACTTCAGAAAAATTTTCTCAGGGCTATAATATCCTTAGCTGCACCCACAAATTTTGAACAAATAAGTTCATGACTTATCTATAAGTGATAACAATAACCATCTTTACCCATTACCAAGTAAAACATTAGGAAATTATCCTATGAAGTAAGAGTGTGGAGGCAAAAGGAGATCAGGGCCTCAAAGCCATACCCTGAGTTCATCAGATGCCTGCAAACATACCACCTATAATCAGGACTTCTGTCCTAATCATGCCTTGTTTTGTCAAACAACAAAACTGTCTAAAAAACTAGTATTTATGTAAAACAGTAAACCTGTATCTAAAGAATCTTAAATAGGATCATTAATCAATCTGAATTTTTCTCTAAAAAGCACACAAAAGCAAGCACATTTCAAGCTTTTATTTCTCTTGATTTTGCTAATGAATCAAACTGCTCCCTTTAATTTTTCTTCATCCCCTTCTTTGCTCCCCTCACCTGAAAAGGGAAAAATATTAGAAATGCCAGAGCAAATTGCTCTTCTTGTATATACTCTGGAAAACCTTTAATTATCACGTACCTAACAGCCTCAAAAGTTAAGACCCTCGTAAAAAGAAAGGACCATTTCAAATGGGTCTAAGTAGTACATTAAGCAAAAATTATTATGTAATGTAGTAATCTATGTATAAGGACATAAAATTACTTTAAAGCTATAAGCATTACATGAAAGGGAGAAATAAATAAAGGAATGTAAACCAGCTTGACAATCTGCTCATACTCAGAGCTAGCAGTTTAAGCTGGATAAGCAAGCACTTCGTGCTTTTTAGACAGTCTTAACAACCAATCACCTGGCCCTTAAAATTAACTATTCTACATGGTAGATAAAGTATTACCATTTTTGCAGATGAGGAAATTGGGATTTAGTGAGGTTGTTAAAATATTAAAATATAGCCATACTGATTACTATAAATATATTTAATTATATTTATTTAATATACTTAATATATTTATGACTATAAAATATTAAAATATAGTCATAGACAATATAATTTTCAAAGTAACTCTCCCATACCAGTGTACATTAAATCTTTCTTAACTCCAACTTCATTCCATACTTTTGATTCAAGTCAATTCAATTGACAAGGGACTGTTCAGAGTTGTGAGGAAAGCAACACAAAAAAAATGACACAATGTTTGGTTCAAGAAGTTTGAATTCTACTGTAGGGATCTGACATGATTATACAAGGTATGGTATGAAAGAAGGTAAGGAAGAGATCAAGACAACATGCTCTAGGAAAAAAATCAAGAATAGGAAACACCCAAACCCTTCAATTTTACAGATGAGGAAAATGAGGTTCGGGGAAACCAACTGAACAAATTGCCAAAGGTCACACAGGGAGTAAATCAGTTCCTATTCCCATTTCCTACACACCAAGCTGAGGGGCATCTGAAGGGGCTTTCTGTCTACAGGTAGGTTTAAATAATGACACCATAAATATATCCAAAATAACAGAAACAAAATTAAACAATTTTGTGGTACAGTAGCTACATTACAGCACACAGATCTGTAATTTACTTAACATATAAACAAAGAATGGTCACATGATTTTTCATAGATGTCAGTAAGGGCCTGAAAACATTTATTTAAGTTACTTAAGACAAAAACCTGTCTCCAGGTTTTAACAGAAAGAAAAATATTTTAGAACAGATTGGTATCAAAACAATTCCTTACAATTCTTGGCTCTATAATGACAAATGTCTTTAATAAAAAGATCACCACCTTGTATTTCCACATATGTTTCTCTGTGGAGATCCAAGAGCTTAATAATAAAATGTACCCAAATGAATAAACAGATTAAGAATATGGATTCATATGGCAACAAATGATGAAGCAATTTTTAATACAATATGTTCTGTACTGTAGAAGACTCCCAGAGATAAAAGCACTGTTTATATAATCTTTATAAATATCTCTTCTTTTTTATACTTACAATAAGGTCTTTTCCCTCCATTATGTACAGGAGAATGGAAAGATTTACACCCACTCACCTCTGAAAAGCAAGAAGAGCCTTTCTCTGCAGGACCTCTTGCATCCCTCGCAATGAAGCTGAGAAAAGGATTTAGTCAGTCAGTGTGGTATGCAAAGGCAGAAAGCTGATATTATACACACAAAATCAATCGCAAAAAAAAAAATGTGTCAACCCATGAATGGCTACAAGGTATGCTAGGAACTGTAGGGGACAGAACAAGAATTTCATACCATCCTTTGAGGGCTTACAATCTACTTAAGGAGATATGTTCTACATCTATAAGTCAACTATAGCACAATGCTGAGGCTTACAGTGATACTGTGACAGGCTGATGGTCAGCTCCACCAGCACATGGACATGTTCTACTTCCAAAGGGAAAGGCTAGTAACTCCAGAGAGGTACCAGTCTATCTTCCCTACTACATACAAACAGCTTGATTGGTTAGAAGATGGTGCTACTGAGGACAAGGTCACTAGTCAAAGTTCTATATGGACCAAGTAAATTAAATTCTGTTTCATGGCCAAGAACAGTACCTCTAACATGGCCTTAATTCCCTTAATTAGGAGGTTGTGAATAGATCATTACAAACTCACCGTGACTACTGAAAGAAAAAAGAAAAAAAAAACCTTAAAAATGTATCTTCTACTCGTGATAAGTCAATAGTTTCATAAAGAAATAACAAACTGATTAACAGTGCAGGACTGGGAAAGGATGTTTCACCAGAAAGCAATGAGAGGAATTCCTATGGGAACAAATTTAGAGCAAGGACTGAAGAAATTCTTCAGGTAACAATCTAATCCCCACTGACTGAATGCCAAAGGGAAGAGGCAGAATTAGTGTAGTGAAAGCAGCTTTAAAATATATCTATATAATCGCCCCAATGCCAAGTTCCCTATTTCATTTAGAGTCACAGAGTTTTGGAGCTGCAAAGGACCCTGGAGTCCACTGAATTCAATTCCCTGTGAGGTAGGTAGGGCTGGGATTAACATTGCCATTTACAGGGTGAATGAGGGGCTATGGCACTAGAAGCCTGGCCTTCTGTCCAGTGCTCCTTCTACCCCATCAGGCTGCCTTCTTAATAACGCAGATGGAAGAACAGTTAAGTCCACTGAAACTATGTGTTCTCTAATATAAAAGAACAAAAATCTAATTCAACAACATACAAAATCCACAGGATATGTCATATTTTGTGGAAGATAAATAATGGAAGGATTAAGAATAATTCTTAGAATAACCAAAATAAGCATTCCCAAAATGAGTTCTCCTATAAGCACATAATAAAACCAGTAACATTTAAAAGCCATGTTAACTGTAATGAACACACCAAGTTTTCAGAACATAATCTGAGACTCTTGTACCTCAGTTATAGCTAATTCTAAAGTCCGTATTCTGCTTCTTTCCAAAGACTATACGGTTTTGATTTTCTACTGGTATATGTATAGTTAAACTTTTGTGACATAAATAGTTGCTGGTAAAGAGGGAGGGCAATCATTGTTTAGACGCAGGAAATTTACTGAAGGAGGCGAGACACTGTTTTAAATCACCATCTTTGAAGCCCAACAACCTATTCCATAGAGAAACCACCAGACTACCTTTGTGTAAGAAGTTGGGTTGGATCTGGCCCCTCACCAGGTTCATATCTCCAAACTTAAATATATCCTAGCCCATTTGTGATGATTGGCATGAGAATAAAGGAGTCTACGATGATGCAGTTCAAGTATCCTACCCTTCTTTTACATGTGGGAAGTCTCTCTTTCCTTACTTATGGAATCAGCTTCTCAAACATAGCAACATAGGCTGCAAGAAAATATCTCGTAAGTTAAATACTCCATTCCTGCCCCCACTTAATCTTACCATCAGTGGCCTGCAGACTGTAAGTGAGTCCCAAAGCTAAGTAACCTTTGGCTTTGAATTCTGATGTTTTCTCTCCCATGTCAACTACATTTTTGGCAAAATTTTCAGCTTCTTCCAACTGAAAAAGAAGACCAAGTTTAAAGATACACAGAATTTATCCTACTATCTGAAATCAGTTTTTTACATAAGTTCCCATGAGAATGTATGGTTGAAAGCAGAAATTCATTAGGTTACATTAAAAAAATATTAAGAGAAACCTCCAAACTCTGAGATCAGACTGTGGTCTCTCTTCTAGACCACTGTTACACAGGATGCTTACTCTGTTTTCTCCTTTTCTTCTTTAGCAATTAATATTCTTCTTATCTCTCTTTGCTGTTCTAAGAGTCATCACTGAGTCTCTTTCCATGTCTCATTCTATGATAATCATCTCCAATATTCTCTCAAAAAATTCATTCTACCTTTCCAAATGACATTATTTATAGTTCTAAAGAATAAAATCCATCAGCATGTTTTTAGGGTTTTTCCTTTGCTTAGTTTAGTAGCAAATACATAGATTCTCTTTTATCTTATATGTTAAAGATTATTTAGAAAGTACTCAGATGTTTTTATTCAATGCATTCACATTCATTCATTCAAAAGACATTATTAAGTAACTACTATATGTAAGATACCATTTTAGGCACTGGAGGAGATACAAAGATATATAAGATGAAATAATTGCTTTCAAGGCATTTATAATCTAGGAGAGATGATATGTACACAGAATAACATAACAAAAATTCCAATAGGCTAAATACACAAGAATTCAAAGTGTTCTTCTTAATTGAAAAAAAAACAATGACAACATTTATGGAAGGCAGTATACCAGTTTCTCCTGGAAACCTGAATTTTCATCTTCAAATTGAGCCTAAAACTCAAAAATTCATTTAAGTTGATTCCATTCCTTCACTTGATTTGTACTGGAACCGCCTAAATCCAACATTCCTTGGGCAGGTAAACATAGGTTGTATGGGTCAAAATCTTATATCTGCAGAAATTAACACAGCTTCCTGGAAGCCATGCTTGTCTAGTGAATGTTTTGTCTTTGAAAATATGATCCTTTTCTACATCTAACCAGTCAGAACTTAAATAGCTCAGAGATTAATTTCCATTATGTTTTCCTTTCTATTTCTAAAACTAGATACACTGAAAAATCAATAGGAGTTAACAATTTGGCAAAATCTTCCTTTGAGCAAATTCTTCTTACTAATGATCTTTGAGATGAAAAAATTAATCACTCAGCCAAATAGGAACCGGACATCTTTCATCATTAGGAACCTCTACAATGAGCACATGAGCTTTCTGTTTCTACTGAAGGGATACAATTTTAGAAATTCACACATCTGCACTGTACCTAAGTATAATTCAATAAACATTTGAAGAATGTCAGCGTAGAGACCTTTGCATTTAACAAATGTTTGCTGAACTGAAATGAAAGGGAAAAATAATGTAGAAAAGAAACAGAACCTGTTTTCACACAAGTTCAGCATGCTTTACACAAAATCTAATAAATGAACATCCAGATTTGTACCACAAGTAAATGAAGAGGTGATGATTCACTTTGTAAAAAAGGATTCACCAAAGGATTCCTTTAAATACTAAGCGTATTTAAAACATGAGTCAATATGTAAAATGTTTACTTATATGCTGCTTTTAAGAAGCATCCTTATTGCATAAAGTGAGATTAACATCTGAGCAACAGTTCTAATACTTCACTGCTATAATATTTTTGAGCTAATGTTCCTGTGACTATAAAATAACATGCTGAAATAATCTTTAAAGCCAATAAGGATTTTAAAGCACTAACTGACTTACCCAATGGAGGGAACCCATACACAACTTTGCAGCCAGGAGAGGAATGGTAGCATCATCAGGTTTCAGACGGATACATTCTTTCAGAACCTTTACAGCACGAGCAGACTTGACAAAAGAGGATTATTTCTGTGACACTCAATTACAAAACTTGTGACAAAGACACAAAACAAATCTTTGGGGCAGGAGGTCATGTTTATTAAAATGCTCCCTAATTATACTGTAACTTCTGACCAAACAAACAAGCAAGCCCTGCAGAGACTCTCCTCCACCACCATGTTCCCCACCGCTCCGCCAAAAAAAAAAAAAAAAAATTTTTTTATTACGTCTAATAAATGCAGGACATTGCAGCTTCTGACAAAAGTCTGGGAAAACAAGAGTAGAGATGAAAGGAAAATCTTCACTGAAATTATTTCAGTTTTTCTTAACATACAAATCATTCCTTACAATGAGATAAGAACTGAACACAGAAGTGAGTTTATATTTAAAGAGGGAAAAGGTAACATCTCATTTATCATTCACCATAGGAAGGTTTTGGCTAATTTTCCCTTAAATATTTAGGCAATCCTCCACCTCAGACTTTATGACTCACAGAACATGGATAGAATGGGTCAGAATGAAACAGTCAACTGAATTTTCTCTTCCAAAAAGTTTACCCTCAATCCACTTCACTAGAACTTAAAGGATCAGCTTGAGTATTTGGCTTTGTGTTCAAGACTCACATCTTCCTCCCAAACTTTTAGTGTTCAAATGGCTAGGGAAAGGCCCATTCCAGAGGATTATCCTCTCAATGACATGATTCTGTGTTCCCCCAGATAAGCAAAACAGGCTAGTCCAATTGCTTCAATTGTTACCTTAAATACGATTCCCAACATTTGGTTTTTCACTTCCATAACATGTAAGTTAATTTCTGGCCAAAAATTCCCCAGCACTAACGGCTGAAATTGAGAACTGCACACACAAGAGGGTAACTCACTTTTCCTGCAGCCATCAATGACAACGCAAACTGGTACCAGAGGTGGAACTCCTCAAATGCAAACTTCATAGCTCTTTCTAAACACTAATTTGAAAAGATGAAAAAGATATAAACAAACAAAAAAATTATGAACGTAGAGATAATGAACTGGCTTCAAAGTTTTAAAAGGACACCTCTATGAGGAGTGTCCAGAACATTCCATACGTGAATCATGCTTATATTCTAAAACTTCTGTAAATACTGGATGGTAAAATATTAAAACAGACCCTAATTAACTTAGAGAGCTGCCTAATTGCCAGGAAAATCAGGACTCAACTTATTGCTTCTGACACAAGCTAGTGATATCAGCCTAGACAAGTCAGCTAAAGGGGGAGTAGAAGTGGGGGGTGGGGTAGAAAGGACACCCAAGCAACTCTCTAAGGTGATAATCTGTAGACCACGTGCTGGTCAGCACTGGAAGACGTGTCCTCCCCCCCCTTTTTTTTAAGGCAATTGGGGTTAAGTGACTTGCCCAGGGTCACACAGCTAGTAAGTGTCAAGTGTTTGGTCTGAGGCTAGATTTGAACTCAGGTCCTCCTGACTTCAGGCCCAGTGCTCTATCCACTGCGCCACCTAGCTGCCCCAGGAAGTGTCCTTATTGGGAATTTCTCCCCCCCACCAAAGCAATTACGGGCCTGGCTTTAAAAAATTTATACATAAACTGAAATTGACCAAAAGCGTTTGGTGTTGTTGAATTAGGTGAAACAGTTTCCTGCAAAGGAAAAAACCTGATTCGTGGAGTTAGAAGCCCCAAGTTCAAGTTCCTACCCTGTTATTTACTAACTTTACAATCTTAGGCAACTCACTTCACTTTTCTGTTACATGAATGATGGCATTGGCTGTCCTCATCGTGTTGGTAAGTTGTGAGAAAAGCACTCTACCAAGTATCTAGCACTACATAAAAGCAAATTACCTTTATTCTTATTAAGAATATACAATGTACATTTAGCTGCTTCCAGGCCTCCTCTCCCTCCTCAAGCCTTTGCAATTTGGCTTCACACCTCCATTATTCCACTGAAACTGCTTTCTCCAAAGTTACCAATGATTTCTTAATTGCCAGATCTGACGGTATTTTCTTAGTCTTCACTACATGCAACCTATCTTCCACATGTGATAATGCTAACCACTCTCTCCTCCTGGACCATCTCTTTCCTCTGGGTTTCATGACATCGCTCTCTTCTGATTCTTCTACTACCTGCTGAACTGCTATTTCTTAGAAGTCAGTCTCCTTTGCTGGTTCATCATCCATATAATGCCACTGTGGGTATTCCCCAAGGCTCTGTCCTAGCCCCCTACTCTTGATTCCCTACACTCTCTTTGGTAACTTCTTCATCCCCTGAGCTCACATCACCACTTGTCTACTGAACATGTCAAATGGATGTCACTGAGACATCCTAAACTGTAGCACGTCCAAAAGAGAACTCATCTTTGCCTACAACTCCACTCCTCTCCCAAACTTCCCTCTTTCTTCCAAAGACACAACAATTCTTCCAGTTTCCGAGGTTCTTAACCTTGGCATTATCCTTAACTCCACCCAATCACTATTCCACAGATCCAATCTTACCACCTCCTGTCATTTACACCTACACAAAATCCAGCAACTGACTTTGCTCTCTATTTAGCCCTGACCTAACATTAAGGTCCACATCACTTCTTGCCTAGCTTACTGCAAGAGCCAACAAATTGTTCCCTTTGCCTCAGTTCTCTCCTCACTTTGGTCCAGCCTCTATACTGTGGCTAAAGTTATTTTCCTTAAATGTAGATATGACTATGTAACTCCCTAACTCAACCAACACCAGTGGCCCCCTATTGTCTCAAGGATATAATATAAACTCCATTGTTTAGCTTTTAAAGCCCACCACAAGCTGACTCTACTATCTCTCCAGCCTTGCTGGACATGACACTCCATGTCACATCTCTGGGCCTCTGCAGTAACTGTGACCCAAGCTGGGAACATCCTTCTTCCTCATTTCCAGCTCACAGAAGCCTTCTTTTCCTTTAAGACATAGCTCAAGCACCATCTTCTGATTCCCCCTAGACTGCTATGGTTCTCCCTCTGAAAATATCTTTTATTCATTCTGTACTAGAGAAGGAAATGGCGAACCACTCTGCCAAGAAAATCCCACGGACAGAAGTCCACATGGTCACAAAGAGCTGGACAAGGCTGAACGAATTAACAATTCACTCTGTCTATACTTACATGGGTGCTTGTATTCTTGCCTGTTATAATGTAAACTCTAAGTGAGCAGGGATTGTCTCAGTCGTGGAATTTGTATTTGCAACACTTGCCACAGTGCCTGCTACACAGGCAATAATTAATAAATGATTGATTAACTGCAGTGTTACCAGAACTGTCTCAGGCTTTCAAGAATTACATGTTTTTTGAGGGGGGGGGGGTTTGTTTTGTTTTGTTTCACTAAAAGAACATATAATCTAACTTTAAAAACTAGACTTTTTTTTAAAGAGAAAACTGCGAAGAAAATTCATCAAAGAGAAAAATCATTGTGGACGTGATATTTATAAGATCATTGGGGGCCTACTACTGCTTCATGAAGGTGTCATGGAAGAGGCATCTTGAGCTCAGGTGTAAAGTAAGCATAAGATACGTTCTCTGGACAGGAAAAAGAACGGTAAATTCAAGCAGAGTAGGAAGAAGTGAGAATACATGTGGATGGATAAGGAAAACATAGTCAATGGAGGGCTTTGAATAGCTAGACTGAGGAGTTCAGATTTGGTCTGATAAACAACACAGAGCTATTATTACAGGTTCTTAAACAGCAGTAACACGCAGAAAATAGGAGAACAGCGTGCGGAATGATCTGGATGAAGAGAACACAGAGGAATGGTCAGGGTGTGAAGTGATAAGAGTTTGGACTAGGATAATGTCAGTAGAATCAGAAAAGAAGGGCCAAAATAAAGATAAAGAATAGACACAATGTGGAAGGTGACTGTGGATATGAATGGTAGAAGGGACTCAAAAATGGTAGAGACCTGATAAAAACTGGGAGACTGGAAAGGAAAGTCATTGTGGAGGGAGGAAATAAATATGAATCAGTCTTAATCTAACAATAACCCTAAAATAATTCAATGTTATACACCCATTAAATGACTTAAATGTATATATGTTAAAAGAAAAATATTTTATGTTTTTTCTTCCTCTTTTCACTAGTTTGAGCAATATATATCAACTGTTTTCCTTATAAATGAAAGGAGAGCAGTCATGGAAACAGTCTGTTCTGAAAAAAAAAACTAGATGCTAAAAATAAGCGTGCACACATATTTCCTTTTATTCTAAGACCTAAAAGTTAGTATAAAACAAAATTTGTCAAGTATTTAATTTAGGCACAGCACAGAAAGGACCAGAGACAAGCCTTGCTCCACACTCCACACTCTCCAAAGAAATGTATCATTTAGCAGGGGAAAGAGAACACAACCATACATAAATACTTAGCACAGGATTCCACAAAAATAAAATCGATTTAAAGCATATATTAAGTCCTGTCTTTAACACAGAGGGGCTATGTGACCCTTCTCGATGTTTTTCTAGGAAGCTCTCTAAGATTCTAAATTACAACAGAGGTGCCTATCTATTTTGGTAGAGGGAGTCCTCACCTAGGGTTTCCCTACTCCAATGAATCAGAGAATCACAGAATGTGATGGCTGAAGGGGCCTCAGTAGGCATACAGGCCAACCCATACACAAGGGAAACCCATTATATGACATCCATGACAAGTGACTGTCTATCGTCTGCCTGAAGACCTCCAGTGAAGGGAAACCACCCTGTCTTGAGCAAGCCCTTCTACTTTTGGACAGCTCTAACTGTGAAGAACTGGTTTCCCGACATCCTAATTCCGCTTCTTTGCAATTTCTACCCATTGTTTCAGGTTCTGCCCTCTGGGGCCAAACTGAACAAGTTTCCCTTCACCACATGACAAGGTGTTCAAAAACCTGAACACTGCAACTATGATTCCCCTCCCCAACTCAGCATCTTTTCTCCCACCTAAACATATCTAGGTCCTTTTTTTTCCTTTTTTATTCTTTTTCTAGTTATTCAAATGTCAGATTTTATTGTTGCCAAAAAAAAAAACAGTTAACCAAAAGAATACCAATAACTATTGATCTGTGAACTTAATTTTCCATTTATACAAGCTCATTATACATTCATTGAAAGCATTCTTGATGAATGTATGAGGGGGGACAGGCAGACTTCCACAAATGATATTCCATAGCAGACTACATTTCCAGCCACAAAATCTTCTGTTTGGTATTCAGAGCCCTTCAAAACCTGCCTCATCCCTACATTTTCTTAAATTGAAGTTTATTTTAGACTCAAACACCAGAACACAAATACAGAATAGAGAAAAGAAAAAAAATCATGAACTTAAAAATCGGCACTTAATTATAAAGGAAGAAAAGAAAAAAAAGCATTGTCATGTGCATAGCAGAACATAGGAAAGCATTCAAAATATGTGACAACAAACTTTCATTTCAAGAAAGCCTGTATGATACTACACGTTAGTGTGTCGAGAGCTGTCCATCTTCTCTTTGCTTCCTTATAAGTTTTCTTTTGTTCTCTGCTGTGCACTTTCTTCACTTTGTTCTTCTCCCCCCCCCAAAGGCTACAATTTGAGCGTGGATATATTTCTCTATAACTATAGATATATACCTATACATATATACACATATATACTTACATATATAGACATATAATTTCCCAAATTCTACTCTTGATCTGTTTTTATGTTTGAGCATATCTCTTGTATCCTATTACCTCCTGACTCCTCTACTTTCCTTCTACCCGTTACCTTGCCCTTCTATTATTTAGCCTATCCCACTCCAAGGATTCCTCCCTATCCTCCTGTTGCCATAATTCTAGGCCCTTTATTATAGCCTCCTATAACCTATTCCCTCACCCTCTCCTCTAGAGATCCCTCTCTTGTCCTCTCCCTCCTCCCTATCCCCTCACCATTTTATTTCTTCTAAATTTACAAGACTTTTATACTCTTCCAAATATATGTACTGTTCCTCTTAAACCCATTTCCAATGAAAGTAGGTTACCAGAACTACTAGTTCTCCTCCCCCATCTAAATCCCCTGTATCAATTCTTCCTCTTGCACCTCGTTTGTATAAAATAATTACTCTTTTTAGCTGTTCCTAAATGGTTTTACTTTTTAAAGTCATATCATACTCAGGTCTACCCCAATCTTTCTTATGAGCTATCCAATTATTGATAAGAATCTTTAGACACATGTTTTGCATTTTACATATATAAAAAGTAAACGGTCTGTCCTTATTGAATCCCTTGTAATCAGTCTTTGGGTCCTTCAAACAATCCTACATCATGATCTCAAAGTCATGTACTATCCCACTTTCCCTTCTCTGGATACCAGCTGATTAATGGCCTTCTTTAACTATTATGCCCCAAACAGAATATAAAACTCCTGAGGTTTGACAAGGGCAGAGTAGAGTAGGATTCTCAATCTCTATGATAATAACGACCCTCCTAACACAGTCCAAGGCAGCATTAGCTTTTTTTTTTTTTTTAACTGTTCCATTACTCTGGTAATTCCTCTAGAGCTTACAATCCCACGTAGATCCTTTTCAAAATGACTTCTATCTACCCATGCCTCCCCCATTTCATTTGTGGAATTTAGTTTTTATGCTCAAATGAAAGACTTTACATTTATCCCTATTGAATTTCATATTATTAGACTAAGCCTCACGCTCTAGGCTATCAAAGATCCTTTTGGATCCTAACTCTCATCCAGGGTGCTGAATGAGAGCTCTATCTCCCACCTTTGTGTCATTTGCAAATCTGATGAGTCCATCATCTAAACTTTTATCCAAGTCACTGGTTAAACACCACAGTGCCAAGTACAAATCCCTAGAAAAAACCCACAAGAGACCTCCAGGTCTACGTAGTGCCTATCACACCCTAGACAGTGTGCTAAGCAAAATTAACAGGGTGCAATCCTACATTCAAGGCTTTTAAAATCGGGGGGGGGGGGGTTGTGGTGGGGCAAAAAAAAATAAATTAAACTATATATTCAATCATAAATGTAAAGCAAAGTCCCTAAAAAAAGTATGAGAATTCAAGGAGAAAAAGGCACCTTCCGGCTAAGGGAGACCAGGAGGTGACTGATGCCAGTCGCCCTGAATGAGCAGGAGAAAACCAGGACTTTATTATCTGTGGCAGCATCAGACATATCTGGGTCTAATCATGGAGGCAGTGACAAAGTTGCTCTAGGCACAGCCTAGGAGAATGGAAGTAGAGTGACAATGGCACCATGAACCAAGGTCATGGATATCAAGAGAAGCAGACTCATAGAAGTCATCCATGCCAAGCTCAAAATCTCCTGCCACAAGTGTAGCAGTAGAGGAAATAGGAAGCTAGTGTTATTATTGTTGTTATTATCATTATTACTAATAATAATGATAATATTAAAAGTTATAGGACTTTACTGTTTGTAAAACACTGAACATTCATGATCACCTTTGATCCTCAAAACAATCCTAGGAGGTAGGTGCTATTATTAACTGCCTGATATAGATGAGGAAACTGAGGCATCTAGAGGTTAAGTAACTTGCCTAGGTTCCCTCAACTAACAAGTGTCTGACCCCAGATTTGAACTCAGGTGTCCTTTGGTAGGAGGGCGTGAAGACAGGCCAGGCCTATTCACAACAATCACTGGCATCTCTCCTGATGTCAGGAATCCTGAGTCTGGCGCTATTGATTCTGAGGCATCTTGTCTACAAAGCAGGGCTGAGAAAAACAAAGTAACTGCTGCATTCATGTGGGTATTAGGCATCCTCCTGCATCCTTCTGTGTCATTTTAAACTTGTGGTCTCTGCCCACAGGACCGAGCATCCAAGGAGTTTGTCCCATCTATCCATGTTCTTGTTCCCTAGAGGAAGCAAACACGTCAGTCTCATCTCTCCACAGACGGCAGGACAAAGCCGAGGATTCAGGCTAGTCTTTTTGAGGTGGGTACTGAAATAAGCCTGTGATGCATAGTAGCCCTAGGACAGGGTGATTCACAGGATGACATGAAAGTATCAACCTGAGTTTCTTTCTCTCTCATCAGGAGAGTACATAATCATGAGCAAGGGAACAGTACCCCAAATGGACCTGAAGGAAGGGAAGAGTTTCAATGGTGAGGTACAGGAATCTATTTTAGGCACAGGACCACTGTAGTCAAAGGTATAGAGATAAAAAAAGGACAGGACAATAGATATTTGGTGAGTGAAGGTTATAATTATGAAATAATCAAGAAAGACTCGATTCAACATATCAATAAACTATATTGGTTTAAAAAAATCCCATATCATACATGGGATGTCAAAGAAATGAAATTTGTGAGCTTGGGAGGAAAGTGAAGTTGTGAAGGTTGGGCATGAAAGAAAATAGAAAGACATTATATTTTCTTATAAGGATAAAATTTATTCCCAGAACTTAGCACACAGTGTTAGGCCACATAGCTGGTATTTAATAAATGTTTAATCACTGCTTCATTAATAAAAGCAGACTTTTAAAATGATCACTGGAGTTTTTTGCACTACTCCACAAAATCCTACTGATGCCTCATTATGGCAGGGAGGTAGGCCTGGATCACCTATGAGTTGGCTGACTATGCCAGCCAACAAGGCACCAGCCCTGACAGCTCCATTGTTCTGGAAAGGCTTCGAGCACAATCCAAGGGACAGGTTGAGCCTTCTGTCTAAAAATCAACTCAGCTAAGTATGGAAAGGCTTCTCACTAGGAAGCTAGTTTCCTGGTGACAGATTCTTTAGCCATGGCAACCATTAAGAGCTTTATGTAGGACAATTTAGAGCAGGGAAAGGTTAGACACTGGGATCAGCACAGGCCACTAATCAAATAAATATATAAAATAAGAAATAACTTTACATAAAACCCTTACTATACAAATTCTTAGAAAGTAAATAGGCAAGAAATGAATTTGGTTATTTATTGGATAATCTTTTTAGTTCAACTCATTTGATTACCCATTTGTGTTTTATGATAAGACCCTGGGCTTTCCAACTTTCCACTTTGACCTTTGGGCTAAACTCCTTTATGTGGTGTCAGGTTTTTTCCCCTATTCGTTTTGCTGCTGACTCTGAAAAATAAGGAAGGTGGGGTGGGTATCAAAAGGAGGATACTTCTACACTGTAGGGGGAGTGTACTAGAAACAAGAGTGGACAAAGAACCCAAAGAGCTGGGTTTGAATCTTAGCTCTGCCACTCAGTAGCTGTGTGAACCCTGCAAATCACTTCATTTTGCAAATGGAAATAATATCACTATTCAAGATGTGAGGTGCAAATCAAATAATACATGTGAAATGTTTTGCAACCTTTAAGATGTTACGTGAAGTACTATAAATTTTTTTTAGCTTTTATTAGTATTTTATTTTTCCCCACTAGGTATTATAATTTTTAATAGATATAAGCTAGCTTAGCCCTATTCCCAAAGGATGGGCAGGAAACCAACGTTTTCTTTCTGGTCTAACACATACATATAAGAAAAGTTCACAGGCATAGACAATGGAGACTTAAAAACTGAAAGGCTGATCAGGATAGAGTTCCAGGTTATTTAAAATATAACACTATGATAAAGCAATGAAGATGCAAATCTGACTGAAAACTTTGGGAACCCAAGAAATCTGTCCAAGAACAGCTTTACCTGGTAGAATCTCACCTACTCTGAGTATCTCAGAACTCTGTCAACAGCTTGGCGTGAAGTTATTTCAATAATCTGGATATGTGATAATAAAGACCTAAAAGAAGTCATCAGCTACGGGAATGGAAAAGAACAGGCAGATCTGATGAATATCGTAGGAAGAATCAGCAGTACACAATGGATTAGATATGGGAGGGTAATGGTCAGAAGAGTCAAATTATTTTAACTTGATAAGTTTAGGGAAGTAGGAAATTGGTGGTTCTACCAGTGATAAAGGTAAACTAAGAAGTACCTGTTTAGGGAAGAACACAATAATTTCAGTTATCTAAGACATTTTAGTTTCAGGTGTCAGTCATTGAAATGGAAACAAAAGAGTAGAATGGGGTGAGGGATCAGAATCAGAAATATAGATTAAAGAGTAATCAATTAACAGATGATAAATTAGGTAACAAGAGGAAAGCAGGATTATTACTAACATGAAAGAGAAATCTATTATCTGCAATTAGACCACTGTCACATCTTTAAATCAAACATTAACATTAATAACATAATTATTCAGTAGAGTCCTCAAAAAGCAATAATTAAGACTTTAATTAGTACTTAATCACTTGAGTAGTGGTCAAAATATCACTCTAAAAAAATCTGTTTGCTTTTTATAACAAGAAGCCAATTCATTTGCAATTTATTATTTTGGCTTGTATAAACCATGCCAGCTTCAGGGGATCCAAGAATGGGAAGCTGTTCTGATGTTAAAAAAAAAAAAAACAACAACAACAAAAAATGATTTAGCAATTACCTTCCTGGCACACAAAATCCAATTATATGAACTAGAAAAGGTCAAATTCTCTTTTCTGAATTCAAGGATAAGACAGCATCCTCAGATATACAGGGGAAAAAATTCACCAAATATGTTTGGAGTGCAGTACAGAGATTGATTGAGGTGAAACTCATCACTATTAAGAATAAACTATCTTCATTATATAACTACATGGACTAAGATCATTTCCTTAGGAATTATAAAATGAACCCATCACATGTTAACATAAATAACATATTTTTATGAAAAATAACTAATTTTCAAAAAAAAACAGTGAAAAGATTGGCATTGTTTTACATATTTTTGCAAATCTCTTTAGTGTCTAGCTTAATAGAAGACAGCTGGATTCTCCTATCTGCTTCTGCACTCAATCTGCTGCAATATGTTGTTTTGGTTGAAGTACATGAAGAAAATCTGGCCTCACAGATATATAGGAAGGAGTACTTTAACAGGCAAAAAATGTATCAGTGCTATTATGGAAATACTTTTGACCTCAAAGACCCCAGAGAATTCATATACCACTTTGAGAACTGCTAATCCAGTCCAAACCCCTCATTTCATAGGTGAAGAAATGAGGCCACAGAGTAAGTAAGTGACTCCTGTAAAGTTATACATCTAGGTAGTGACAGTAGTGGGATTAGACCTCAGTTACCTTGACTGTCCAGTGCAATTCTTGTCATTTGATTATCAAATAAAACTTCTTTAAAGAAGCAAATTAAAAATAGCTCCCCCAAAATCTATTTGATAAGAACCTTGTAGCAAAAAAAAAAAAGTTTACACATGGCAAGTTTTGTAGACATATAAGATGCAAATAAAGCAGTCTTTTGTTAGGTTATTAGAAGGGGATGGGGAACAACACAACTCTGAGTTTGAGGAATGCACAGAAAATGCCATATTCACTTATGAATCTCTTCCATCACCGTCCCCCTATAATAAGGAGAATGGGTCCATGTCAGTGTTCTATTCATACACTGAAGTTTTACTTTATGAAAATATAAGACGGGAATATGCAGTTTTAGAAACAATTTTCTACAGAAGACACCTCACAGTTCAAAGAGAATGTCAGTTCCTCAAAATTAGAAGATGCCTTAGAAGTCATCTAGTCTATTCTGTATCTGAAAAGAATCTACTCAATAACAAAGATTTTTCCTGGAACACCTCTAGGGCTAATGAACCCATCACCTCCAAAGGCAGCAAACACTCCTTGTGGATAGTTTTAATTTTTAGGAAGTCTTTCCTTACACCAAGGCTAAATTTGTTTCAATTCCAGGATGCCTGGAAGGGCACAAGCTTCCTGTTGCTCTACCATCGTGGACAATGATAACCTACTGAAACTCATTTCCTCAATTATTAACATACCTATCACACCCACACCCTCCCAGTGATTCTGAATTCCCAGCTGCCATGGTTCAAAACCTATTCTCCATTCCCCTCTGCTTGATCCCTTATTCCTATCCCCTTCAAGTTAACCTTCCTCTCCAAATCTACCCAGCCCTTCTAGTGTGCTCTCTGAAATGTCTGTCCATAGGCAACAAGCTAGATTCATCCCAAACCTCTTCCACACGTGAACTCCCTCCACACTGAGAGTGAGTTCATCCCTGCCGGCAGAGATTCCCTGGCTATCATTTCCAGTACTGGTTGTACTCTCCCTCATGCCCTGGACTTGCTGGTCATGATGGGAGAGTTGGAATACTGCCTGCTCCCTGTTTCCAGACTTCCAGGCTCTTCCTCTACCATCACCTCCCAGTAATCTTTCCTCCTTTGGAATTCATTCAGTCCATGTTAATCACCTAACAAACACGCTGGCAGCTATCACACTTGCTGTCCTGTCCTCCCTCTCAGAGTTCTGTGATGGTGTCTTTCGATCCTCTTGGCTCCAACTCCTGCCCTCACACTAGGGGGCAATCTCAACATACACACCGATGCCCCCTCAAACAATCTGGCCTCGCAGCTCCTCAACAGACTCATCTCCCATGAGCTACTCCTCCGCCTCACCACGGCTATCCCCTGACAGCCAGGCCCTCGACCTTGCCATCGCCCACAAGGATTCCGCATCCGTGCTCATCAACTCGGGAATCCCTTTCTCTGGTCACGATCTGCCATCCCAATCTGTGTCTCCCTCTGCTTATCTGTTGTCTTCACCACAACGTCCAATCCGCCAATGCCTCCGTTCTTCCAAAGGTCATCACCCCTCCCCTCCACTGACTACACTCTCTTCCCTTCCCTATCTTGACACCTCTTATGCTTTAATGTCTGAAGTCTCCCTCTCCCAGCAAAGAGGGACAACTATGTGGCGCAGGGGATAGAGTCGATGGGTCTGGAATCAGGAAGATCCCGATTCAAATCTGGCCACAAACACTCACTACCTGTGTGACCCTGAGTGGGTCAATTAACCTCTGCTTGCCTCAGTTTCCTCATCTGTAAAATGAGGATAATAACAGCACTTACCTCATAGGGTTGTTGTGAGGCTCAAATGAGATAATATTTGTAAAGCACTTAGCACAGTGCCTGGCACATAGTAGGTGCTATATAAATGTTAGCTATTATTATCATGATCATTATTATTATTATTATTATGTTTTAAGTCTTTGTCAACATGTGGGTATGATTCTTTTGTGTTTTAAACCTTTCTTTTAAATGAAGAGAAGAAACAACCATCCTATACCAGATCAACATTACAAATTAAATTCCTTTCTACTCCTTTTTAAGGAAACTCTAGATATGAGCCAAGCCTAAACTTTAAGAGATTTTCCCTAATTATGCGCTTAAAGTCAGACACAACAAGAAATAGTCTGACCCACCTAGGAGCTGCTGTTGTCTAATACTCAACAGTCCTCCAGAGCAGGGGCCCCCTGATGGCAGAAGATGCCCCAGTCCCCTTTGGATTATTATCATATACACAAGGATCATTGGATTATCAGGACACTGGAACTGACAAACAAACCTCCAATTTTGATTCCCAGTTTCCCCCCTCTCCATTCCAACTACCGCAAAGCTGCCAAAATAATATTCTTAAGCACACATCTGACCATGTACAGACCATGTCAGTTCCATGCTCAAAAACTTTCAGTGGCTTACTCCTACCACCTTTGGAATAAAATAAGACACCCATTCAGTTTGGCATTCAAAGCCACTCACAGTCTGCCTCCAGACTACCTCTCCAGGCTTAAATCAAATTATTCTGCTTTCAGCACTCTGCACTCCAGCCCAGCTGACTTATATGCAGTTCCCTGAACCCAGCACTCTCATTTACCTCCCAGCCTTTGCCCAGATGTATTCAGATATATTCCCTTCCCCCCTTCTCTTAGAATCTCAAACTTCCTTCAAGATTCATCTCACCTTCTAAGAGAAGCCCTTCCTAACTCCCATAGTTGTTAGTACTTTCATCCTCCTCCTCAAAATATCATGAATATAATTTTCTATTTACCTGTTGTATCCCCCAGTAGAATCTAAATTCTTTAAGGACAGGAATTGGTTTTTTTTTTTTCCTTTTGTCATTATCTCCTGGCACGGTATCTTGCACATAGTAGGCATTTAATAAATGCTTGCTGTATTGGATTGGTTTAAAAATATGCAAATATAATGGAACAATCTAATGAACTCCTAAGGGAAAAGTATGATCTAGGTATTAAATCAACCTCATAAAAGGATTTCAAAAATAATCACTGAACCTGCAAGAATTGTAATTAGCTTTCCAAAGCCCCTCCCCCCTTTAGCAAAACTGTTAAACATTAAATATTTTTTCCAACATTGGAAAAAAAAAAACACCCAGAATCCAGATGAAGTAACAGAAATACAGAGCTTTTAATGGTAGAAAGAGCTTTAGAGGTCATCTAGAAATACATCAAATATTTGGGAATTAATTTATCATGACACACATGAGACCTATAAAAATTCATATATGAAAAGATCATGAGAAAAAAGGAATAAATGACAAGAAGGATACCCCATGCACATGGCTAGGTTAAGACAATATGGCAAAAAACTTCAATACTTCCCAAACTAATCTGTAGTTGGTTCCATACCAAAGTATGAATAGCCTACTTAACAAAATTATGCCAAAAATGACAAAATTGACAACGAAAAGGAAATAGGCAAGAATATTAAGGGGAACTACGGGCAAAAAAACTGACAAGGGAGAACAGCCAAATATCAAAGCATATATCAAAACTGTCTTGCCCTGGATGGGGGAGGGAGGGGAGAGGAGGGGATTGGAGAAAGACAAATGTATCAGTGAGTCACAGGAGAAAACTTAAAATCAAATTATTGTGCAACCCTAAGTTACAAAACAATAAGCAAAAGAATCTTTATTCAATAAAAAATTGTTGTGCCAACTTTATAGCAGTATGCTGATTTAATGTGATCCCTACTTAGAATCACAAAATAGAATAAATACCAATTGTTCTACTGACCCTGACTAATGAAAGAACTGATCTGGTAAGAGGGTGTGTATATGTGTGTGTAAATAAATGCACATATGCAAGTATATCACATCTGTAATCATATGGTTTTCTGGTTTTTCCAACAATTTTAATTAAAAATTTCTTTCCATATGTAAAAATATGTATAATGTATATAGATATAACACATGTCAATATACATATAATAAAATACGAGAGGAAGTATGGAATCAAGTAAGGGTCAAGAACTGGTCTCAAAGCTAAGAAGACCTGGGTTTAAGTCCTACCTCTGACATATAGTGGCTGGATGACCTAGGGTAAGTCACTAAATCTCTCAGCGCTGTAGGCAACTTTCTAGACTCTAAGTTGCAAAGAAAGCGTCGACCTGAATTGGCAGAAGGAGATACCTCACCTAGCAGTTCCCTGTACTAATGACATCATAGATCCAGTCCCTTATCCCTTAAATAAAATATTTACATCTTAAATTGTCAAAAAGAGAAATAATAAGCTTATCTCCACAGCAGGAGGAATAAAAATTTTTATTAAACAATACAAGAAATGAATGCAGACAAAGTAGGTGGATTTTGCATAACGTATTCAAAAGAAAAAGAAAAGAAACCGTTGCAGGGGGGGGGGGGGGGGGGGGGGGGGGGGAAGAATGGCCATATTCATATCTGAAAAAAACCTGACATTCAAAGTGTATAAAGAAGTGGCAAAAATTTACAGGAGTATGACCCATTTCCTAGGAGGAAAAAATGGTGGTTTGGAACCATTCTTGAAGGAGGAATCATAAATTCTGAGTAAAGTAATTTTTCACTCTCTTCAATTATTGGAGAAAACAAACTAAAACAACTTTAGATATAACTGTGCTCATCAAATTAGTAAAGACAGTTTCAAAACTGTTAAAAGGAATTACTCTCAGAACTTTAAGGAAATAGATACATTATCTCACAGATGCTGGAAATAAAAATTTGTACAATCTTTTTGGAAAGTCATTTGCTTTACAAAATTTTTACAAAATTGATTACGCCTTTTAACCCTGATCCCAATAGTCACTAATCCTAAGGTTGCTATTAAAAGAGAATAAAAGAACTTTCTGTACAAAAATATTCACAGTTGGTTGCTTTATAAGAGTAAACAGCTAAAAAAAAACTTTATGTCCAATAACTAGGGAATTGTAAAATAGGTCATGATATGATAATGCAACTAAATATAATGGTGTCATAAAATGGAAAATATGAAAAACACAAAGATATAAAAAAGTTATACAAAATGATGCAATATGAAAAAGTAGAATTAATGAAAACTAAAGATATTAAAATACACTTTAAAGTTATTTTTTGTCTATATAGAAAGCTACGCTAATGAAACAAAAAAATTACAGAAGTAATTATTTGTATTACAATAGGATTCTTCACTTCACAAAGAACTTTCTTGAAAGAGGTGATCCATTAGTACACTTAAAGATTTTATATACCACTAACAAAAAATTTTTGGGGAGGAGAGATGTTTGAGGACAAAGGTAGAAACAATAATAGAAACAACAACGAAGGCTACATAAAATAATCTAACAAAATATGATAAGTACATAGATAAAAAAAGAACAGAAAGGGACACAGTCTATAATATTATTGTTATTTTCCACTTAGTACACTAGAATTTTTTTTGGCAGTTTATGGTTTTACATATGACTTTATTCTTAATTATTTATTTGACTATTCATTTTTGTTATGTTAAGTTCATATTTTAAAAATTATTCAGAGAAGGGAAAAGGTCCCTCCATTCAATCGCATATACTCTTAGTTCTTTAAAACACATCTGAGATAATACTGTTTAGTTTTGGACACATTTTCAAAGAGACCCTGACCAAAGGAGTTTGAAGGGATAGAAACTACATCACGTGAGGAAATGTTAAAGGAACTACATGTATTTAACCTGGAAAAAACAATCAACAGAAGACTTAACATATGTCTTCAAAATATCTGAAGGGCTACATAGAGTTCCACGGTGCTCTAGGGTGCACAACTAGGACTGATGACTAAAAGTTAAAGAAGACAAACTTTGGGCCCAATTTAAGAAAGTTCTTTCTAACAAATGAAGGGAGGGAAAAGAATAAGCACTTATATAGCACCTACTATGTGCCAGGCACTGTGCTAAATGCTTTGCAAGTATTTCATTTGATCTTCACAACTCTGGAAGTGCTATTATTAGCCTCATTTTATAGTTGAGGAAATAAGGCAAACATGGTTAAGTGACTTGCCCGGGGTCACACAGTTAGTAAGTGTGTGAGTCCAGATTTGAACTCAGGTCTTCCTGACTCCAGGCCAGTACTCTCTCCACTCCACCACCTAGCTGCCATGACAGCACTATCACAAAAAATGGCAAAAAGCAAAATGTTTGGGCAGAGATTAGACCACCACGTTTCAGGAAACAAGGATATAAGGTGGAACCACATGGCCTCAAGGTACTTCCTAACTAACATTCTGTGATTCTAATTCAATCTAAGGTTCTAGTGTAAATATGCCATTAAAAGAATCACAAAGTATTATGAGTTAGATGAAACTTACTGGTCATCTAGTTATTCCTTAGCTCATACAGGAATTTCTTATTCAACATTCTGACCAGTAGTTATCTAGCCTTTGTCTGAGTATTTCCAGAGGATGTTACATTTTGGACAACTCTAATTGTCATAATGTTTTTTATACTGACCAAAAATATAACTTGATTTAACTTTCACCTACTAGTCCCAATTCTTCCCTCTGGAACCATAGAGAAAAGGTCTAATTTCTCTTTCATATGATAATCTTTCTGATATTTACGATAGCCATCACTTTCCCCAAGCCTGTCAATCTTTTTTTCTCCAGGATAAATATTTCCAGTTCCTTCAACTAGTCGTCTTATTAAATGGTTTTATATCCCTTCCTCATCCTGGTTGTACTCCTTTCAACGTACTTTAGTTTGACAGTGACAATCAAAATACCCAAATGGGGCCTACCAAGTGCAGAATATGAGTATCTGGACTTTATATTTATTTTTTTTTGTTTGTTTTTTGTTTTTTATAGGCAGTTGGGGTTAAGTGACTTGCCCAGGGTCACACAGCTAGTAAGTGTCAAGTGTTTGGTCTGAGGCTGGATTTGAACTCAGGTACTCCTGACTTCAGGGCCAGTGCTCTATCCACTTTGCAAACCTAGCTGCCCCAGGACTTTATATTTATATCCATTTATACTTAAGCCTAAGACAACATTAGTTTCCATAACATCTGTTAGTTCACATTGAACTCAAAAGCGCACTAAAAGTCCCAAATCTTTTTCATATCAATTGCTGTTAAGCCAGGACTCATTCATCCTTTCAAAAATCACAGAATGTAAAGTGTAAGACGACCTTAGAGAATATCCAGTCAAAACAGTACTCTAAAAAAAAAATCCCCTTCCAACATTTGTCACACAGGACAAAGTGGAGAGGGAGACAGAAATACATATGGTATAAAATGGTAACAGTAACTGACCTATGTCAATGAAACCAGTGACTCAGAGTCAGATGAGCTGGGCTCAAATTCTTCCTTTGGTGTAAAGAACCCTTTGCCTCCTAAGGGAACCCAATCCATTTGTGGCCACCTTTGATTACTAGGGAGCTCTTCATGAGAACAAAGTTAACGCTATCTCTGTGTAGCATCCCCTCCTCCCTTCTCCCCCCTCTTCCCCACCGTACCACCCAGTACTGCATACTTATCTCTATTCAAATTCTCTGTCTCAGCCTAAGAAGATCCTTTCTCCTGGGTGTGTTTTAAGACGACTGCATAAAGAAGAGTAATTATGGCAGAGTTTAAAACACCAGAAAATAGTAAGTAAGGTCTTCAGGTAGGTGAACCTTCCTGGTACATCACAGAAGGGCTAATGTAAAAATTTGCAATATGTGCATCTGCCCCATTCCTACTTGGAAATGCCTTTCTATCTCTCCTGTTCATCTCTATAACCTTCTACTTACCAACTGAATTTATTCAGAATTTATTGAGAAATAGAATTTTCCCTAAAAAACAAAGAAAGAAAACCAAGAATATTGTATCTACTATTCAGCCACTTATTAAGTGCTCCCTATATGCAATGTATTAGGCTAAAAGCTAAGAGAGATAAAAATATAAATATAATCCACTGCCTCATTTCCATCTGGCCCACTCTAATTTTGTTTAAACCCTGAACATATATGGGTTAGTGAGTAATAGCTAAACTAGACTCATGTCTGAATCAGATAACCTTTAGTAACTCAAAAAAAAAAGCCAAAAGAGAAAATGGAAGGTAAAAGGGAAGTGGATTTGGAGGCAGAGGGCCTAGGTTTAAAACTTGACTGTCACACACTACATGGAAGATGTTACGCATAGTCCTTTAATCTCTCTAGGCCTCAGTACTCTTATGACCTATAAAATGAGGTTGTTTGACTTGATTTCTAAGGCCCCTCCCACCTCTAAATATTCTGACACTATGATTCCAGGAAGCCATAAAAATATTCTATGTAATTCTCAGTGCTGCTTGACATCTTTAAATCCAGTGATATAGGAACATACCTTTACTATACGTGCTGCACATGTCAAATATTACTGAGATTTTATATAAACAAATATATATATATAATTTTAAACAGAATAAAAATAACATTTCAGTCTTTGTATCTAAAGTGTTATATATAGTAGACATACATATACCCTTCAAAAAAGGCTTTATACCACTGAGCCATTAATAGTCAATGGCAAAAATCCAATCTCTTTAGCAGCTTTAGTTCATTCTAAAAAAGAGGAGACAGTGCTTGACGCTTTACTTTTAATAGCTTAGGTTGTCATGCCAACTAGAGCTGCTACTTAAATTGAAGGAGAAAAAAAGCAGCTTTCTCCTTCCTACACAAACCTTTCAGCATGGCTCAAAATTAGTCCTTAAAACATGAAAAGTCATAGCTTTGGCAATATGATAAACATTATATGTTATGCATAAAACTGTCAGAAGACGGATGTGACAAACATTCAGTTGGTGTTTCCTTAATGTCATCATACTTGTCCAATGTCTGGTTGAAAGGGGCCCCATGTGGGCAACATGCAAATACAGCCAATCCTGTAGCCGAATAAGAACTCGCCATTGTGAACCTCAGCACGATGGATGGAAGAAAGAGAAAAACAACAGTTTCTATAAGAGAGTGGGTTCACTACTCCTGAACACATAATAGTCCTAGATGGTGAAATCCAAAAAATACTAGCCAAATGAGGCCAATATGAAGAAGAAAAGAGCATCACTGGAAAGGCAACATGGCAAACAGACAACTGCTACATCAGGCCTGTGGCAGTTTTCATCAGCTTTAAACAAAAACACAAAGGGACCCAAAAGGCAGGAAGAATGTGCTAAATTGTTTGGAGAAGGAAGAGCTAAGACTTCAAGACGAGAAAGAACAAAACAACAGGGAAGGAAAGGTAGATGCACGTTGACTCTCCCGAATAGATTCCAGGAAAAAAAAAAGGAAAAAGAAAGGAAGGCCAATCCAGGTAGAGCAGCAATCACAGAACTATTCAAGGGGTCATTAATGGTCTGAATCACATCAGTAGGTGATGTGAGCAAATGTGGTAAGAGGATTATGTGGTAGGACTAGTATATAATTGGCACAAAATAAATATTTAATCAGTAATTAACTCAAGAATATGGAGTTGAAGGATATCTTGACTTGTAACACAAACCCAAGAGATAAAATAATTTGGTGTCAGTTATAAGAGTGAGAAATGATACATAATGAAAGAATACAGAGGAATGTGAAGAGGAATTAGCATTCAAAACACAGAGAATTTTAACATGAAGTCTTTTAAATTTCCCTTTGAAAGCCACTGTCCAAGTAGGACATATTGCTGCATAACTGAAAAAGCTTTGCAAAATTAGAACCTCTCCAGATGGAATTTATGGAGGGATTGGTGCCATGGCTGGAAAAGTCACTTGGTGAATTGTGGGCAGAGAATGCTTAACTTAAACATATACCTAATCATTTTTATCTAGGTACTTAGTGTGCATAATTAGGGGCCATGAACAGTATATTGAGAGGTAACAAACTTGTTCCAAAGTGGTATTTAAGTATGCCTTGAAGCTCTGCTTCTAGACAACGGACATAACACAAGGATACAATTTCATACAAACTGTGTATCAAAAATGGGTAGAGGTAGGGTGTTAATATAAATTAATATGTTATTTTTAATAAATCCTCCACTAAAGTCCTGCTATAATTCCTCACTATATCAGCATCCTGGAAGAACCAGCAGAAGACAATGGGCTCCAGGAGAAGTTCCAGGAAGGCAGGGCCCGTTCTGTGTTTGCCTTTGTCTCCTTGACACCTACCACAGAACTTGGAACAGCACAAATTCTCGGGCGGGGGGGAGGGGGGAGAATAGAATCTAAGAATGATGTTGGGTTCGTGGAGGTCACGCCAGTGCAATGAAAGCTTGAGCTAAGTTCTTACCAAGCTGGAATGGCTCTGAGTACAGGCCTGGTGACAGATGATATGTCAGTTATATGAAGACCAGCCTAGCTAAATCTGGATGCTCATTACCAGAAGGTAAGCCACCCACCCAGTAATTAATTTTTTTTGGCCACATCAACTAAAGAAAATTCTCTATTATATAATAGAAGGACTGTAATCTTAACATACATAGTGCCCATAACATTTGTCACAGATCCTTTAAAATACTACGGTATTTTAAGAAACATGATAGAGCTTATTATTTCCAAATGAGTGTCATCCCTTGTCAGACAGTAACTTCCAGAAGGAGTTCATATATTAAGTTCTCTTGGAAAACTGCCTTCAATGCTGATTTACAAGCCATACCCTCCCCCCTTCCCCAGTCAATTTCATTAAAGTCAAATCTGTTTTGAGAGCAAAATGAGCCTTCCCCAGCTTAATCCCCCAACACATTCACCAGACTTGTGCCACATGAATTTTAATGTAATAGTAATAACAGTAACAACCTACATTTAACATAGCACTTTTAAGGTTGATGAAGTCCTCTCCTCATAATATTTCTGTGATGCAGATGGTGCAAGTATTAGAGATGAGAGTCAAGACTAAAAAAAAAAGAAAAAGAAAAAGAAAAAAAACAAACAAAAAAGAAAAAAAAAGTAACCTGCCTACGTATATATCTACAAAGCCAGAGTACATAAAACTAATTTTTAAAAAGCAATTCCAAAAATATTTTGAAAATGGTAGCATTATGAAAGAGGCTCAGAGCTTCCCACAACAAATACTTTGAAAGGGCCAATAATCTTTTCTGTGTATATTTGAATATATGTTTAAAAAAATCAGTCATATTACTTTTAATTTACATGATAAACATGTAGTTGAAAAGGACAGAAAATAGGCAAGATCAAGGAAAACTGGTAACTGACACAATTATTTCACTTGCTCCATTCTTAAAGCTAATTCAGGTCCATCTGGCACTACCAAGTTCACATACAGAATCAGCCTTATGGCATCAATTCCCACTGGCAATAGCTCTAGAATAACCAGATCTGCACCTGTGGATTTAGTCCTAAAGATACCAGCAGTTCACTCATGGTCTCTTTAAGTTAACAACAATGATGCCAATTCCAAACCAAATGATTCCAAACCACTGGTCAGTGGGCTGGACCAAGTCCCAAACCTGTAAAGGAAAATGACTTTGGACAGGTGGAATTCAAACTTTAACAATCTGAGTATCATTGAGCTTCCCATACCAATTCTGTATAAAAAAGATAGTATACAGGTAAGCAGGGTAAAGTAAGAACAACAGTAAGAATAATATTTAATATAGAATCAGAAAACTGAAAGACAGCTTGGATGCTATCAAACCCCACCTTTCACATACGAGGAAACTGGGGTTTATAGGAAAAGTGATTTGACTACAATCAAACAGCTAAAAAGTAGTAAATCAAAGATTAGAACTTAGGTCTTCTGATTACAGATCCGTTCTCTCCACTACCCTCAGCCATTCTTCACAGCTGCCTCTCCCCTTACCTCTGTTCAATGGGGAGGAGAAAAGAGTGACTATGAAGCCCAGCTGGCAGGGACCCAGTTGGGCATCAGCTAGGTTATTAGGTCCTTTAAGGTCAAAGAGAGACACACTCCCCAAGGTCACAGCTCACAGTGAGGGCTGGGTCTGGTTTTTGAGGCTTTCTACACTTACCCTGGGTAGGTCATTTAACCTATCAGGGCCCCAGCAAACACTCTGAAAGTCTAAACTACAAAGAAGGTGCCAGTCTATAGCAGTATTTCCTCATTGGGAGTTTCCTATATCAATGAAATCACAGACTCACTTCCTTCCCCCCACAATCCAAAACAACAACAATAATTCAATGAGTAAGAAGTGGAAACATTACTACCCAGGGTATGAGAAGTTAAATGACTTGCCAGCCCATATGAGTCAGAGGCAGGACCTGTACACGGGTCTTCTTGGCTTTAAGGCCAGCTCTCTAGCTAGGCTACAAGGCAAAAAAGTTTTTATTATATGTTTACTCTGCTCCAAGCACTATGCTAAGCACTGGGGATACAAATAAAAGTAAAAGACAGTCTCTATGTTCAAGGAGCTTACATTCTAATTGTGGGTGGGTGGGGGAACGGGAGGAGGAGTCACTGAGGGGAAGGAGGGATCCAGGGGCAGCAACACATAAAAGGAAGTAGGAAAGGCAGAGTGGGAGAGAGACGGTATCCACACAGGGACATGATGGTGAAATTCATGAGGTCATGGTGGCAAAGTCAGAGGACAGGGCATGGTGGCAAAATCCAGGAAAGTCACTATACAAGGCATTTTCGGTGGGAAACACACTAGCAGTTGTGAGGTTCAGAAAAGGCCACACCTAGAGAGAGGTATTTGAGCTGAGCTTTGATGAAAATAGGGATTCTAAGAGGTGGAATGAAGAGGAATGCATTCCAGAACTGGAAAGCAGCCAAGGAATAGGGAAGGGAGATAGGGTGACACATGTGAAGAACAACAAGAAAGGCAGTTGGACTGGACTACAGGCACATGACAGGGGTAAGGTAGACTAAGATTGGAAAGACAGGCTACAGCCAACTTGTGAAGGTCTTTAAATGACAAATAAAGGGATCTGCATTAGATCCTATAGGTAACAGGGCATCCACTGGAGTCTTTTGACCAAGGAAATGAAATGGTCTGACTGGTGCTTTAGAAATATTACACTGATAGCTGTGTGAAAGATGAATTAGAGAGGAAAAAGTCTTGAGGGAAGGAGAATAAGTAGGAAACAATAGGCAGAGAGAAGGGGGGAAACATGAGAGAAGTTATAAAGGTGCAATTGACAAAACTTGGCAATCAATAATAATAATAAATGTGAGGTGAGAGACTCCATGGTTAGAACCCGTGTAACTGGAAAACTGGCTGTTTCCTTGGAAGAAATGGGCAAGTTCTAAAGAGGAGTGGTGCTAGGGGAAAAGATAACGAATTCTGTTCTGGACATGTTGAGTTTAAGAAGTCTATATCCTATGGTCATAATGTCTCACAGGCAACTGGTGACGTAGGCCTAGATATACAGATCTGTGAGTTACCTTCACACAGACAATAATTAATTCATGTAAGTTGATGGGGTCACTAAGAAAGAGTATACAGGGAGAATAGAAGCCATAAGACAAGACTTTGGAGCACACTCATATCTAGGGAGTGTAATATGGATGATGGTCCAGCAAAGAAGATTGAGAAGGATTGGTCATACAAGCAGAACCACCAAGATTTTCCAAGTAAGAGATCACTGATAAGTTTGGAGAGTTGAGTAATGAAGTCAGAAGCTAAATGAGAAAAAAGCTCATAAGTAAGAGGAAAAGAAGTGGAGAAAATGAGAGTACACAGATTTTTCTTAGAGTTTATCTTTTAAAGGGAAGAGAGATACAAGACAACAGTTTAAGGACACCTCTCTAGAAATTTCAAGATTATTGATAGTGTCTGAGCAACCAAATCCACCAGTTCTCTCAGTAACTAAGCAAGTTATTTCATTTGGACATGGTGAACTGAATTTACTCAAGAAAATCTCACCCTATTTATTTTGGGCTTCAACTCCCATTAACCATTTTAACCAGTTAGGAGGCTATTACAATAGACTAAGATGGTGGCAGTGTGAGTGGAAGAGATGGAAGAGAAGAGCATGGAAGAGGCAGATTCAAAAGATACTATAGAAACAGTATTAATAACACTTGGCAATTAATATGTGAGAGTGAGGAAGAAAAAAGAGTCAAACATTATGCTAAGAGTCTGGCCCGACTGAGTAGAGGAGAGGGAAATTTGGGGAAGGGCCAGGCAGGGAACAAAACGATGAGTTTAGTTCTAAATGTGTATAGTTTGAGGTATTGTCAGGATAGCCACATGAAACTATCTAGAAGGCAGCTGGAGATTTGAAACTAGTCCTTAGCAAAGAGAATAGAATTGGTTATATAGACTTGGGATCATCTTAAGTCATGGAAGTGTATGAGATCACCAAGAGAGAGCCTATAGAAAGAGAAAAGGGCCAAAGATAAAGCTTTAAGGGACATCCCTTAGGGGACAGGAAAATACTAAATGAACCAAGAGGAGACCACGAAGGAATGCTTAAATAGACAGGAATGAGGAAAAAACCAGGGTCACAAGAACCACAGGAGGAGAAAGTATCCAGAAAATTAAAGTCCACAGAGTCTAAAGCTACAAGATGAAGCCTAAGCAAAACCCATCATATTTGCTAAGAGTTTACTAGGGACCCTGACAGCAGTTTTCAGTTGAGTGGTGGAGATAGAAATCAGACTTCAAGAGGTTGAGGACTGAATGAATAGTATAGTAAAGGAAACAATCATAGATTATTTTCCTAAACATTTAGAAATGAAGAGAAGAGGTATTTTAAGATGTTAAATTTCAGAGGATAACAACATTAAAGGGAGGCTTCTTGTTTGTTTAGGGGAAGATCTGAGCATGTTTATAGACAGAAGGGAAAGATGTAATAAAGAAAGAAATGAGAGAAACGGAGACAGAAAGGGAGAAAGGGGGAGAAAGAGAGGGAGAGTGAGAGAGGGGGGAGAGAGAGAGGGAGGGAGGGAGGGGGGGGGGGAGAGAGAGAGAGAGAGAGAGAGAGAGAGAGAGAGAGAGAGAGAGAGAGAGAGAGAGAGAATAAGAACAATGGACAGGCAAGTTCCTTGAGGAGCTGGGAGGGGTGTGCATTAAGAGGACAGAATTGTGGTTAATGCTGGCAAGGAGAGAGACCTCAACCTCTGTAACTGTAGCAAAGGAACAGAAATGAAAAAAGGAGGATGGGAGACCAATAAACTCAAGATGGATGTCCTCAGTCTTCTCATTTGACTTCTCATTTATGACACTTTTGAAATTCTGAAATAAAAGTCATCTTGTAGAGATTTTCGGGAATACCAAAGACTTGAATAAAAGATATAACCAACAAGATACCAAATAAGATAAACACTTCTAATCATTTAAGTACAGAGGTAGAGATGAAGAGCGCTTGCCCACTTTAAACATGATCCTTTCATACTCAAGAACTAAGTTTATGAGTTTGGGGGTCTGAGGAAAATTGCTAAAATATGGCCAGTGAATTAGTCAACAGATTGTCATCACAAGATGGAAACTATACTTGAAAATAAAATGAAAAATCATCTTGGTGAAAATAAGCCTTGACTATTCAATGCTAGAAGGAAATGCCTGCCTTAGCTCTGATCTTTTCTTAGTGGAATGCTTCTAAGACTACAGCAGTCTCCCTCGAATCATTTGGGAAATGAAGAGAAGTCAATACGCAGGAAAGCATTAAGCCTGCAAAAAGCAAGATGGGCACCTCAGACTGAATTCCGATGCAGAAAAAAATTAAAGCTTTACAAAGTTTTTATAACTAAAACCATAAAGTGAATTGATTGCACTATGTTAACTACCATGTTACAACTATACTCAACATTAGTTTGAAACTAAGAGATCGGGAAAATTTTCAATGTTTAAGTTAGAGGAATCTCAAAAGATGTTAGAAGTCATCTTAAAAGAACCTAACTATGAAGCAAATCAACTAATAAGGGCATATTACGTAGCTAGCCATCTCCACCAGATGACTTTCCACAGATAAGTACAACTTTCCTTGATGTTACAGAGAACTGCCTTCATCAGAAACAGCACGTGGGTCTACTGAAATCACCTTGTAGAAATTACCCGTTGTAAAATGTTCCTGATGGTGGATTATAAGGGATTCTCTATAATGCTGAATAGCTCCCCAGATAAAACACAGCATATTTCCAAGGATGGCTTAAGCCCAGGGACAATGACTCATGACTATGCAGGGGCATCTGACTACTGCTTTACACGGTTACAAATGTGACTTTTTTCCCCCAAAGAATAGCTAACCATGATTTTATATAGTCAAAAAATATATATAAAAAAGACTTAAGCTATGCAACACTCATCTGTTCTCCCTCAGCCTCTGTTTAATGTGTAAATACACTGGAGGGATCTCAAGGCTGCAATAGGGGAGAAAATTTTATTTAATTCACTCTGATATTTTGTTTTTATCTTCCTGCATTAAGGCTATGGCAATGGATGGAAAATTTAAAAGGGAAAAACAAACACAGAAAACTAATTATTTTCAAAATACAGATTTTTTTTTAAGTCCCAAGGAGAAAATTACCTGAGAATGTATCTAGCTCATATCTAGCCACAATGGTAATTTGATGCTTTGCTCAGCATGCAAACTGTACTGAGACAGCAGCAAACTTAGATTAATCATCTTCTTCTGAAGTTTGAAAACTCAAAATTCTACGCAGAAGTGTTTAAGAAAAGCTAAGTGACTACATAACTTCCTGACAAATGAAAAGACCGTAAGACACTATAAGCTGATGATGTGGTCACTTTTGTGCTCTAGGATCCTGCTCAACTGTACCTTACAGAATCTAATCTAAAAACACTATGCTTTTAAGTGCCAATCTTATCAGAAGCTATGTAATAATGTGTTGGGTTTTTTTTTTAATTCCATCTCACATGAAAATCTGTAACACACAATCCAGAAAGTCCTTTGATTATGACAGAAATCACTCTGGAAGATGCATGTGTTTTGGAAATGGTAACCTCTCCAGTAGAAACCACACAGACAGGTGGGTCTGCTGACCATCATATCTATTTTCAAGAAAACATCAGTTTCATCATACATAAACATATCTCATAGTTTTCAAGGCTGCATCCACTAAGTTGACCGCAGTGACTTACAAGCCATACCTCTGACAGCATTTCATATTGGCCTCTTCTTCCCAAAGCAATAGTTAATAGATCATAGACTACGGATGCACTTTGTAAGCTGATGATGCGGTCACTTTTGTGTTCTGGTATCCTGCTCAATACAGCATCTCGGTTTGCCTGAGAACATCAAAAAGAAAGAGGGCTTTGAGAAAGGTCAGCACATAGATTAAATATCTACTTGCTATTTATTAAAAAACTCTTCACATAAATGCTCCCAGAGCCAACAATGTACAGATCAGGTCTTGGAGCAAATTAGGAACAGGAGGAACAAATTGACCCTTGGCAATTAAAAGCTGGCCATTATAGTACAAAAGTACACTGTTCTGCACCAGGATTTCTCATATTTGAACAATGGGGCTGATTCAAAAGGCTGCTCGTACCTAAATCAAACATCTGCAGGAAGCTATTTAAAAGCTAACACAAAGCAAAATTATCTCCCCAGATGCACATATGCACCTATGGAATCCTTGCACACATAGTGTTGCTTTAGGAGAGCAGAACTATATATCCAGTAGGCAGATAACCGATACTTGGCACTATTCCTCTGAGGGAGGGAGAGAGGGGAGGTAAGAAAGGAAGGAAGAGAAGGAGGGAGGGAAGGAGAATTCCTGACTCCCACAACTTTCATCATGAAATGGTGCTTTCAAATCAACAGGTCCTACAGAGATTTGTTTTCCTTTCTTCTCTGTGACAAAATCTGTATAGCTGTCCAATACTCACTCACATCCCTGATACCTGTGTGACCTTGAGCAAGTCTCTTAACCTCATCAGATCCAAGTTCCTCATCAGTAAAACATGGAGATTGGACTAGATGGGCTCTGAAGTCTATTGCAGCTCTAAATCTATGGTCCTATGCTTCTATGCTCTTCACCATAATGGACCACAAGTCAAAACATAATTGAATATAGGTTACAAAACAGACAGAATAGAAAGAGGCGAGCAGATTTTTTATTTAAATAATACCACAGAGAACACCTTTCTAATTTAATGCCTCTATAGCTTAGCACAGAAATATATCGTAGACATTCAAGCTTAATATTCTCTTCTATCTAGAAATCAAATGCTCTTCACAAACAACTTGTTTTCATTAACATTCAAATTTAATTTTTCTACAGATTCCCAGAGAGACACTGTATTATAGATAAAGCAGCTCATTTTCCCCTTTCCTTATTACAGGGACCAAAATGATTCAAATTTGGTACTCTCCGCCTTAATTTGACAGGCCTGGTCTCTCAGTCTCTCATAACTCTGGATCAGTAAGGATAGAAAGAAGGCCCCCAGGGCTATGTTCTCAAAGTGGCACATGAAGTAAGCACTGGGGTCATACAGATGGCCATTTTGATGTTCTCCTTCCTTCACGCCATTCTGAAAGCCTGCTTACCAACTCTGCCTCCCACTAAGAAGGAACTGCCTTTCTTTTCAGCACCAACTCCTTGGCATTTACTGTTAGCACCATAGATCAGTATGGATTTGGCTTCAAAACTCCCTCCTCTGAAACATAAAAGTTAGAATAAAAGATAATCAGGGCACTTCTCATTGAGTGAATCACTTCTTGTTAGAGCAGGCCTTATCTCGAAATTTTCATCATAAGTTTTCCTGATCCAGGTGTCAATTCTAAGCCAAGGAAAGAAATGATGGATTAACTAAGTAAGACTTGCTAGAAACAACTTTATCCTATTTTTTTTTACTTGATGTTATCTGTCCTAAAACCATTACTCTGAAGAGAAAAAAATTGTAGTAATTCTGATATTTGTAAGAGATCAAAATTGGAGGCCTTATCAACTATCAAGCTGTATCAAATTTTTCATTTCAAAAGAAAAGTGTTCAGAAATCTTGTGTTTACAAATATATGATGCATATTTTCAAACATCATTGTGAGCACTACTAGCTTTTCAACAATTAAGGTGGTTGTTTTTGTTACCATTATATAGCTGCAGGTTTGATAATCCCCTTTATTTTATGGAAAAATTAATCAGAGTCAAAAAATAATGTGATATGATGATATACAGCAACTCAATCCTGAACTTACTTCTTGTGGGTAGAGGGTCTAACAGGTAAATTTATGTTTCTGCTTTATAGCTAATACAGCCATAAAAATAAACCATTTTCTCAACCACTAAAAAGCAGAGTAATGTTCATTTTGACTCTGAAGTTGAACATATTTATTTCCTGTCTACAAACTGTAAAAATAAAAAAAATTATAGAGAAGGAAACAAGTTTTCTTGATGGTAAAATTGCAACTTTTACTAATTTCTACATAATTTCTAACTATGGAATGATTACAGTTTGCACATAACTATCTTGATCAGGAACCTGTTGCTCTGATTTCTAACGAAAATTTGGCATCATTGTCAAATAGCGTCATTGGACCTTACTACACAGTAGTGAGTTTACGAAAACCAAAAATCTTTTTTTGACGGATTCTAAGCTTACTAATGCAAAGTGCCTCCAACTTTAAAGGCTACCAGTTAATATTTATTCAATTAAAGACAAAGAGGGATAAATGAAATGCATCCCCCCCCAACTGACATACTGCCTTTGGGGCCAGATATATTAAGTATGACCAAGCAAAGGCTGAAAACTTAGTATGAGGGTACTGTTGCCTAAAAGTCTAATATGAAATAGCCTTAATCAAAGAGTAGGTTATAAAATGCAAGGAGGTTATTAGACCAAGAAGAGTCTGGGGAAAGCACGAAACACAAATGATTCCTGAGGTGCCAGCTGGTTGAAAAGTGATAAGCACAGGTGGGCAAGGATTACAGCCTGTTACTTTCTAGGGTGACTAAGTTCAATGACAGAAAAGACAAGCCAAAGAAAAACAAAAGAATTGATGAAGGCATCTTGACCCTACTAACATGACCATTTTCCAGTTTTTAATAAAGACAAAAATAATTTCCCTGATTAATGCCATTCACTACTTTATTCTCCATTTAACCTGTTCTTCTGTATTCTGTTTGTATTCCTCAGAAAATTCTCTGAGAATTCCTGAGCCACTTTCAATTATTTCTAAAAAACTGTGGAGAAGGGCAAATGTGATCCCAATTATTTAAAAGAGAAGAGGCTACAAACAGCTTGATTTCTACTCTTGGTAAAATCCTTCAACCGATCATTAAAGTGAAAAGCAGTGATTAATCACTCAAAGCATTGTGGCTTCATCAAAAACAGGTCACATCAGTCTAACTCCATTTTTTTTTTATTTTGATACAATATCTAGGTCAGGAGATGGCCAAGGAAATGTTCTATAGAACAGTGTATCAAAATTTTGGCAAATCATTTGACAAAATCTCTTATCCTATGCTTGTGGACAACATGAAGAAATGAGACCTAGATTACAAGTGGGTTCATAATTAGTTGGATAACTGGACTCAAAGAATAATCAGTAATGGTAGAGTATTCAAAGATCTGTCCTTAACTCTGTGATGGTTAATACTTTTATCAATGTTTGAATGAAATTTTGAAAAGTGTACCTGTCAAATGTATAGGTGATATGAAGCTGAAAAAGACAGCTTATATGACCGATAACAGAGACAGGATCCAAAGAAGATATCAACAGGATAGAATAATGGGCCTAATCAAATACTATGACATTTAAAAGGAATATATATTTTAAAAGAAACCAGAATTCTAAAATCTGAGATACAAAGAACCTCAAAGGCCATCCTAATCAAACTCATCTACAACTGAGAATCCCTTCTACATCTCCAGCAAGTAGTGATCCAGCTTTTTCCTGAAGACTTAAAAGATGAAGGAGCCCACTACCTATCATGGCAGCCAATTCTATAGTTTTTTGGTTGGAAGCTTTTCCTAATGTCAATCCTAAATCTGTTTCTCTAGTTCTGTCTTCTGGGGCCAAGAAGAACAAGTCCAAATCAACTCCATATGACAGTACTTCAAATACTTTCTTCCCAAAGTCTTCTTTCCATGGCTAGATATCCCCAGGCTAACATCTTTCACTCTTCTAGGCCTCTTACGAATGTAATTACTAAGATGTGGTGCCCAAAACTTCAAAAGTTCAGAATAGATAAGATATACCTAGATAAGCATTCCTATGAAAAAGATAGGGGAAAGGGGGTAGGAGGAGAGAGGGCAAAGCACCTGGGTAAACTGAAAGCTAGATATGAATCAACCAGGAGACAATGACATCAAAATAACTAACAAATCATTAATTGAGAGGTATACTGTACAGAATGAAGGAGCTGACAAATGCACTTTACATGATAGCAACCTTCAAGTATTTGATGGGTTTTCACATAGAAGAGGAATTAAGCCTTCTTTATTTAGTCTCAGAGAGTGAAATTAAGAGGACTGGGCAGAAGTTGCAAAAAGATTATGGACTGAAGCTAGACGTAGAGAAAAATCTTCCTAACAATTAGAGTTGTCCCAAAGTTTAATGGACAGTCTCTAAAGTGAATGAGTTTCCCCTTGCTGCAAGATTTCCAAAGGGAGAGCAGATAATCACTTGTCAGCAGTGTTACAGAATTGTTCTTGGCCAGGTACAAGGTTGGATTGAGGCAAACTAGGCTGAACCTATTTTGCATCATGGACCTCTTTGGTGTTCAGCTTTCATTTTTGAAGAGGACCGATGACATCATGGAGCGATGCTCTGACTTGCACATGAATTGGATTCAAGTGAGGCAGAGTTGTGCCAAGTCATCAGTCTTGCTCTCTCTTCCACAGACATCAAAGTCCAGTGGCAGGACAAAAGTCAGGATGACTGTGCATGGCTTAGGATGCAGTGGATGACCTTGGAGTCTTCAATGCCTGTCCAAGCTCTAAGCACTCCACAGCGCCTGCTTCAGCCGCCTTCGTGGCCGTTGGAACAAATCGTTCTCATCCACCCATTCCACCAGGAGAAGTCTTCACACAGTTGGGGAAGACACCCCCAACTCACTGATGGGTTTCAGCAGTTTAGTTAAGCCTATGAATCCCTTCTCTGAATGTTTTTAAACTCATAAAATAAAGTATGTAGGATTACCATGGAAACCAATTATACTGAAATAAATATTTTTTCCTCCATCCAAGTTCATGGACCTTGAAACCTACCCAAGTGAAGAACCTCCTGGGCTAGAGGATCTCTGAGGTCCTTTCCAACTCTGACCTTCTATGACTGTATTACCAACCAGACTGGAAAAAAGAGGGGGGAAGAGGGATAGTGCTCCCATGTTTTTAAATGTCTCTCACTATACTTGGAACACATAGTACAATGCCTTAGCATCCAATGTGCATTTAACAAAGAGACTGGAGCACTCTCCCTCCTCATCCCCACCTCCAGGCTTCCCTGGCTCCCTTCAAATACCAGCTAGAGTCCCACCTTCTGCAAGAAGCCTCTCTCAGTCCCCCTTAGTATTAGTGCCTTCCCTCTGGATTATCTCCAAGGTACCCCGGCCATCTCTTGTTTATACATAGTTGCTTACCTGTTGTCTCCCTCATTAGACTCTACACTCTTTCAGAGCAGGAGCTGACTTTGATCTTTCTTTGTATTTCTAGCACTTAGAACAGTACGTGGCACCTAACAGGCACTTAATAAACGTTAAATGACTGACTAATTGACTGATGTAATAGGTACTTAATAAATAATAGTTGATCAACTAGTTAATCACACAAATGATATCATTTATAAAATAGAATAAACAGAATGTTCAGATTAGAAGAGATCCTAGAGGCTCACCTAATAGAAGCCTCTTATTTTATCAGTGATAACTGGAGCCCAGGGGTATGAAGCAACCTAACCAAGGTCATTCAGCTTTTAAGTGGCAAAGTCAGTATGCACACAAAGACCTAATCCCAAAACCAACTCTCCTTCTTCTACATATTATGGATACCAACCATCCCAGATCACAGTCCAGTATTACTTCTACTATACCACAAATGTTCAAAACTGAAAACTCACATCACTTTTAACTATAAGAGCAAACTAGTTCCATATTAGGAGCAGCTCAGTAGCACAGTGGATAGAGTACCAGGCCTGAAATTAGGAAGTCTCATCTGCCCAAGTTCAAATCTAGCCTCAGATACTTACTAGCTGTATGACCCTGGGCAAGTCACTTAATCCTGTTTGCCTCAGTTTCCTCATTTGTAAAATGAGCTAGAGGGAAATGGCAAACCACTCCAAGTGTCTTTACCCAGAAAACCCTAAATGGGGTCACAAAGAGTCAGACATGACTTAAACGCCTGAACAGCAACAAGAGTTTTATATTGCATACAACATTACACAGTGGGAAGCAGAATATGCTGAGAAAAAAAAAAACTTTTAAAATTTTATATACTTGTCAACACCAAGAAAGATTTCCAAGATGATGATGATGGCTAACATTTATAAAGTACTTACACTTTTCCAGGCAACGTGCTAAGTACTTTACAAATATTATCTTATTTGATCCTGACAACAACTCTGAGACGTAGGTACTATTATTATCCCCATTTTACATATGAGGAAACTGAGGCAAACAGACAGTAAGTGACTTGCCCAGGATCACACAACTAGTAAGTGTCTGAGGCTGGGTTTGAACTCAAATCTTCTCGACTCCAGACCCAACTCTCTATCCACTGCACCCTCTCAACAGTCTGATAATGATTACATTCACAACCTCATGGTTATCCTTAAGCTCTAACATATCAGGGCCTTCCTCACAAGCCACAACCTTTGAGGAAGTCTGGCCTGTTACTGTGATAGGTAGCTTAACTAGGGAAGCAGCAGGCTGGAAGAGGGACTTCAGCCAGCCAGTGCTCAAATAACATAAGGTTCATAAACACAGAACTGACCCCAAAACTGCTAGATTATTAGGACAAAATGGGTAAGAGTGCCCCCTCCCTATTTCCACATTACCCTCTTCCCTCACAACCACCTTTTTGCGACTTCTTATTCAAGGTGATTCTTGATACAGTCATCTGATTACAATTGTGTAAAAATGGGGTACGTGTTATGTTGACTGAATGGACACACAATGTAATTTTGTCATGGGTCTAGTACAGTTTATTTATACTATGCTGATGTCAGGATTTAAGAAGAAACTCTGAATCTCAAGTCAACACAGAGTCTGACCAGGACAAAGACAATAAGTCTGAACAATAAGGGAAACACAGTGGAAAAAAAAAAAACAGATTGTACTGGTCCCTCAGCACTAATGAGTACACCTTCCCAGAGATAATAACATGAAGCAATCACACCCGTCCTGAGTCGTCTGACAAAAGGACCAGTACCCTGGCCCAAGGGAAATCCCAGTGAAGAAGAAAAAAAAAATGTCTGTATTGCACTTACCATCGATTCACTGATCAGCAACAACAATAGGGCTTCCTCAGTATTCTCCTGGGGGCAAAAAATGCTGCCAGAACAAAACAAAACATCCACCTTAGCAAAGCCACATTAGAATAATGTAAACATGCATTACTATAAGCAGAGCAGAAATTACGAAAGAAGCTTCTATAATACCAAGCAATAGAACACCTGGAATTCACTGGATTGTTTGGGAACAACATCCTGTGATATTTATGTATGTTAATGGAAGGGAACCAGTCTACCTACAAAAGCATGTTTTATATATACATGGCCTTTATACAAAGAGAAATTTACCTAGTTATAAAATGTTATTGTATATAGTCACAAGTCTCCTATGCATACAAACTACAGGCATGTTAACATATAGGATTACTCTTATTTTCTCCCATTTTTTTGTGAAAGAAAAAAGACAAATGGGGACTTTAAATTATCTTCCCTACCCAGGAAGAATTCAGTGAGACTGGTCATATCTTAATGAGCCCTTTTTATACCAGGTATAATGCAATTCAGTTCAACCTAGAGCAAGCACTTTAATCTGCATTATAATATCAGACTGAATTTTAAATTCCGGAACTAAAAGGAAAAACTTTTTAATTCAGTGTTGCTCAGAGTCACAGAAGAGAAATAAAACTGGTCTCACTTTCCACATCTCATTGTTTGCATTTCCTGATTCTACAGAACTTTTAATTTTGTAATTTCCCTCCGTTTCTTTCTGTTCTGAACCTCTCCAAAAGTCTTTAATGGTAGCTAAGTGAAGGTTTCCAGTCATATTTAAAAAAAACAAAAAACAAAAAAAAACCTCTTCCCCTGGAATGAGAGAAGAATATTTGCCTAAGCAAGTAGGTAAGTTAGATAGATCAAGCTTTAAGCTTCATATTATGAAGTAATAAAATAAGAATTACTCTTACTTACTCTAGAATTAGCTGCTAAATATCAGTATTTTCGAAATATTTTCTGTTTTTATATAGGTTTAAAAGGAAATGAGATAGTAGTTAAGAAAACATAATGCTATGCTTATATTTTAGAAATCCCATTACAGATGTGAAATGTTGAAGTGAACACTCTGCCATACATAGTGCTGAAAAATTTTATGGGATAAAAGAAAAAGGTCAAATCTTGGCCCTAGAAAAAATGACAAAATGCACCTCTCTCCTCTCCTTAACCTGTACCAAAAAAAATTGCTTTTGTCTCCCTTATCCTGTGTTCTCCCTGTCCCTAATCTTTAACCTGTGTCCCTCTGCCCTGTCTTTAAATCTTAACCCACCATAAAACCCTAAAAACCTTATTCTGGACCATAAAGAATTCCTTTTGTCTCCCTCATCCTATGTCATAAAATCCTTTCTAGTCCTATCCTTAATCTTTAACCCTCATAAAAAACTCTAAAACTACATTATCATTCTGAAACCTCTATATAAGCCTGGTTTCCCAAATATCTGTGCTCCAATTAGCTTCTTGCTAACAAGGCCTGTGTGCTTTCATGTACTACAGCTCCCACTGGCTACCAAAAACAACTAAGTGAATTCTTTTACACTTGCATGGCTCTTCCAAATCTGACCTCAACAATATCACAGTGTCAGTTAGGTCCATGTGCATGCTCCATATTCCATCTAAGTCATCTACAATACACAAATGCAAAGTAATACTGTGCTTACCACAGTTCCTAGCAAGTAACAATTTACTGACTTCAATTCAATTGCTTCTAACTTGCCCAACCCATCTGATGGAGGAGACACTAATGAGCAATGTCAAAGTCAAAGAAGCCTAAGAAGAGATTTTTAAAAGGCGCTGCATAATCAACAAATGAAGGGGGGGGGGGGGGTCAGGGTGGAGAATCACCTGTAAATAATTAAGAATTAGCTCTACTAGAGTCAGACTACAAGGGAACTTAGAGGCCATCTAGGGCAACTTCCTCATTTGACAAAGGAGAACACAAAGATGCCAAGAAGTTAAATGAGTTGCCTAAGGTTGTCAATAAGCAATCACAACTTCACAAAACTTATGTGAAAACTAGGTTTATTACAAGAGAAATGAACATGCATGTGGAACCCAAAGAGTTCACAACCCATATGGAAGTTTGCATATTTATACCAGTGGGACAAAGGAAGGAGGAGAAAACACAAATCTCCACCTAATGGGGCATGGTATAAGAGGGGAAAAACTGAAGTAAAGGTGGGTAAAGGAAAAAAACCCTCCCAAAGGGGAGGAGCAAGGCAATGGGAAAAGCCATTTCCTTGACATTTCCCTTGGGAAATGCTGGACTATGAAGCTAGGATGGTCAACTTATCTACAAGGGTCCCAGTTGCACAAGCAGTTTCTCAGTCTAGCTCAGAACTACTGGCACCTGTCTTGACTCCCAAGGACACACAGGGAGTCTAATTTGGGATGCAAACAATAAATTATGTCAGCTGGGGGGCAGGGCTTCATTCTTGACACATTCAGGAACTCCTCTGAGCACAGAGTCACTAAAAGAGGAATTTATAAATTACGGCCGATTTTCAACTATTACAATCAATTTGGGGATCGTCACGTCTCTTCCACTAATAAAATCCTTCCCATTAGGTGTATCTCCAAGATATTTCATGTGAGTGAAACAGTGGGCAGAAGATAGAGTAGTGGGAAAAATCCACCTTATAACAAACGGTTTTAGAAAGAAGGATTCAGGAAAACAAAGTTATATCCAAATGTCCCACCAAGCAGCATTTCATTCACCCAGTTTTGGTGAATTTTCTCTGCGTCCTGAACATGTTTTTGTCTCCCTCATCTAAGCAAAAGTTACTGTCTATACTAAGAGACTTTGATCTAGTGTTATATGAATTGGAAGCAAGAAGAGAAGATGATGCAAGTTGCAGATAAGCTATTTACAAGTCTTTAGTCTTGGTATCAATTGTTATTACCCTTCAATTCCCTTCAAAGATCCCAAATACTGAAATAAAATTCAGCTGACCGCCCCCCCAAAAAAAAGGAAAAATCCAGATGCTAACAAGAAATACTTGTACTATATTACCCTGCCCTCTCACCTATACTGGATTTGCAAACTTTTTTTTTTTTACTTCAAGATTCACTATGTAGATCTCCCCTTCCAGGTAATCATAAGAAATATGATTACTGTAATTGTTGTCAACTAATAAAATGTCAAATTATAAATTAATAATAAATTCTATGACTGTGGTATTATTTAGGAAATCAAACTGCAATGGCCAGAAGTAATATTTTATAAGCATGAGCTGGGATAACACATAGAATTGAAGAAGATTCGAATTTAAAGTAACTTAAGAAAACATCTAGTCTAGCCTCCCTCGGTATTTAACAGAAGAAACCGAGGCCCAGAAAGAAGCAACTCATTCAAGGTCACATTGAAATAATACCAAAATAAGCTTATAACTAAATATAGGTATCAAGCATGATGGTGGGTAGTAAGTGCTGAAAACTGAGTTCTTAAAGGTTAAGGTTATTTTGTGTATTAGGAAGCTTTTCTAAGGAGGTTAATGGTAAATTACTATTTTTAAGAAAAAAAATGTTAGCAAATACAGAAGATTATGCTTCTGTGTGCTTTTCCACACCTTACCTCTGTACCCTTCCACAAATTTCTTTTAAAAAAATTCCTTCCCGGGAGCCAAAATGGTGGAGAAAGGCAGGGACTCACCTGAGCTCCCCCCTCAACCCTTCAAACACCTTTAAATAATGTCTCAGAATAAATTCTGGAGCAGCAGAACCCACAAAAGGAAGGGGTAAAACAATTTACCAGCCCAAGACAACTCAGAAAGTCAGCAGGAAAACACTTGTCGCTCTGGGGTAAGAGTGGAGCACAGTCCAGTGCAGGCTGTGCCAGGGCAGATGGGGCCCAAGAAAAACAGAAGGAGGTCTTGGTGGTGACTGAATCAGTGGCAGCAGTGGTGGTTTCCAGACCTCTCAGACCTCAGATGGTAAAGGGGTCAGACAACTGGTCAAAAGGAGATTATAGGGGTCTCTTTGCTGGCACCAGGGAAAGAACTCTGTTACATTACCCATACTTGGATCTGGGTCACAGTCCTGGTTCTCAGTCTTAGGGCAAGGAAAAGCACCAGCACCCCAGAGCTGGTGGCTGTAGGGGAGCTGGGACCCTGGTCACAGTTCTAGAGTGGAAAAGAGTGCTTATGGTCACTCACAGACCAGAGCACAGTACAGAAGAGTAGTAAACACACCTCTCCCTAGCTCATACCACTTTGAAAGAACCAAAAACTTACAGGTTCGCAGAATTACTTCCGAAAAAAGCTGCACAAAAAACCTGAAGGTTGGGACAGTTGTCCCCTCCACCCCGGAAGCAGAGACCCATTTTAACATAGTTACAAGTCAAGAAATAGGCTGGAAAATGAACAAACAGCAGGAAAAGATCCTGACTACAGAAAGTTACTATGGTAATGGGGAAGATCAAAACACAAACTCAGAAGAAGACAACAAAGTCAAAACTCCTCCATCCAAACACTTAAAAAAATAAATGAACTGGTCCCAGGCCCATGAGAGAGCTCAAAAAGGATTTTAAAAATCAAGAGAGGCAGAGGAAAAATTGGGAGGAGAAATGAGAGTGACATAAGAAAAAAAAGAAAAAAGAACTAACGACTTGGTAAAGGAGGCACAAAAAATACTGAAGAAAACAACACCTTAAAAAATAGAATAGGCCAAATGGTAAAAGAGGCAGAAAAATCCAACGAAGAGAAGAATGCCTTGAAAAGCAGAATTGGTCAAATGAAAAAAGATATACAAAACATCTACTAAAGAAAAGAACTCCTTAAAGCGCAGAAATGGTCAAATAGAAAAGGAGATATAAAAGCTCACTGAAGAAAACAATTCCTTAAAAATTAGAATTGGGTAAGTAGAAGCTAATGACTTCGTGAGATATCAAGAAACAAAATCAAAAGCAAGAAAAAAACATAGAAGAAAATGTGAAATATCTCATTGGAAAAATAAGTGACCTGGAAAATAGATCCAGGAGAGATAATTTAAGAATTATTGGAATACCTGAAAGCCGCAATTAAAAAAAATAACCTAGACATTACCTTTCAAGATATTATCAAAGAAAACTGCCCTGATATCCTAGAACCAAAAATTGAAAGAATCTACTGATCATCTCCTGAAACAGGTGATCCCAAAAAGATCCCGGAAAGATCCCAAAACAAAAAGTCCCAGGAATATTACAGCCAAATTCCAGAGCTCCCAGGTCAAGGAGAAAATACTGCAAGCAGCCAGAAAGAAACAATTCAAATATCATGGAGCCACAGTCAAGGTAACACAAGATTTAGCAGTTTCTACATTAAAGGATCGGAGGGATTGGAATATGATATTCCAGAGGGCAAAAGAGCTAGGGTTACAAGCAAGAATCACCTACCCAGCAAAACTGAGTATAATCCTTCGGGAGAAAAAATAAACATTCAATTAATTAAAGGACTTTCAAGTACTCCTGATGGAAAAGACCAGAGCTGAATAGAAAATTTGACTTTCAAATATAAGATGCAAAAGAAGTATAAAAGGTAAACCGGAAAGAGAAATCATAAGAGATTCAATAAGGTTAAACTGTTTACATTACTACTTGGAAAACTATATTTTTAACTCCTAAAAACTTTCTTTTCATTAGGGCAATTAGGAGCATACATAGATAAAGGGCATGGATGTGAGTTGAATATAATGGGCTGATTATTCAAAAAATAAAATAAAATTAAGGAATGACAAAGAAGAATGCACTAGGAGAAGAAGAAAAGGAGAGGTAGTATTGGGCAAATTATCTGACATAAAAGAGGCATGAAAGAGTTTTCACAATGAAGGATAAGAGGGGGGATGTGGGAGGCAGGAGCGCACGAACCTTACTCTCATTGGAATTGGCTCAAAGAGGGAATAACACATACTCAGCTGGGTGTAGAAATCTATCTTACCATATAGGAAAGAAGGAGGGGAAGGGGGTAAGAGAAGGAAGGGGGAGATGGTAGAAGTGAGGGCAGACTGAGGGAGGTAAAAGTCAAAAGCAAAACACTTTTGAGAATGAACAGGATGAAAGGAGAAAGAGAGTAAAATAAACGGGGGAAAATAGGATGGAGAGAAATAGTAATCATTACTATGAAAAAAATTTTAAGCAAGTTTCTCTGATAAAGACCTCGATGCTCAAATATAAAGAGAACTGAGTCAAATTTATAGAAATAAGAACCACTTCTCAACTGATAAATGGTCAAAGTATGTGAACAAGCAGTTTTCAAACAAAGTTATCAAAGCTATCTATAGTCATGTGAGAAAAATGCTCTAAATTACTACTGATGAGAGAAATGCAAATTAAAGCAACTCTGAGGTAGCGCCTCATACTTATCAGATTGGCTAACATGATAGGAAAGAAAAATGATAAATGTTGGAGGGGATGTGAGAAAATTAAAACACTAGTGCACTGTTCATGAAGTTGTATAATGATTCAACCATTCTGGAAAGCAATTTGGAACTACATCCAAAGGACTATAAAAGCATGTGTGCCCTTTAACTCAGCAATACCACTACTAGGTCTGTATCCCAAAGAGATCAAAGAAAAAGGAAAGGGATCTATATGTACAAAAATATTTATAGCAGTTCTTTTTGTGGTAGCAAAGAATTGAAAATCAAGGGGATGCCCATCAATTGGGGAACGGCTGAACGAAGTGTTGTATATGATTGTGATGAAATAATATTTTGCTATAAAAAATGACAAGCAGGATGCTCTCTGATAAACCTCGAAATATTAACATGCAAAGTGAAATCAGCAGAACCAGGAGAACATTGTACACAGCAACAGCAATACTGTACAATGATCAACCGTTAATGACAGATATTCTCAGCAATACAACGATCCAAGACATTCTGAAGGACTTATGATGAAAGGTGCTATCCATTTCTAGAGAAAGAAATGGTAGAACCTGATCGAAGGATACTTCTTTACTTTCTTTAATTTTCTTGAGGGTTTTTTTTTTGGTCTGTGTTTTTTTTCACAGTATAATTTACATGGAAATGTGTTTTCCATGACTACACATGTATAACCTATGACAAATTTGCTTGCCTTCCCAATGAGGGGGAGGGAAGAGAGAGAAAAAATTTAAAACCCAAAATTCGGAGAGAAAAAAAAGAATGTTAAAATTGTTTTTATAGGTAACTGGAGGAAAAAATAAAATATTAAATTTTTTAAAGAATTGATAAAAAAAAATTCCTTCCAAAAAAACTTTAGACAAAAAAATTTAATTTAAAAATTAGAGAACAAACTTCTCTAAAATTACAAAAATACTGCATACTAAAGTTATCAGATCTAAAAAGGATTTTTAGGAAATAGAACACAGTATCACAAAATATTGAATGTTATATTAGAAAAGAACCTTAGAACACAGAATGTCAAAGCTGGAAGGGAATTTAGAGAACATCTGATCTACCTCATCCCAAATTCCCATTCATTTTACAACGGAGGAAACTAAGGCCTAGGGAATGACTGGCCCAAACTTGTGCAGATAGTGAGTGGCACAGCTAAGATCTGAATCTAAGACTATCCCACAATCTTGTAACTTAACCAAGGTCACACAGCAAAATGGGATAAGAACTCGTGTCTTTTATATGAACCAATGCAGAATGAAACAAGGAGAACCAGGAAAATAATATATACAATGACTATCACAATACAAATGGAAGCAACACAGCAACAACAATAATCCCTGAATGCTGTATAATTATAATTATTAAGAAGCTTGACTTAGAGAACAGTAAAATGCTGCCCCCTAACTTCTTTTTAGGAGTGAGGGACTCTATTGCATATTCTTTCAGGTTCCATCGATATTTAACTTGGTTTGTTGAATGACTTTTGTTTCTCTCTTTTTTATTCTTTATTATAGTTTGCTAGGTTCAGTAGAAGGGAGCAATATATTCAGAAATAGTTGACGTAAAAACAACATTTATTAATACAATTATATATGTATTTGCCAAAAAAAAACCTCACGTCTTCCAACTCTCAAGTCAGTACTCATTCTATTATATCATTTCAAAAATGACAATTAAAAAATCTCAAACCACTTCAAACTTTGTAGCTAGGTAGTCATTCACCATAATAAAGGGCCAGCATTTTAACGGAAAAGACGAAGAACATATGAAACAGATTTGGAGGGAGGCAAATTTTAAAAGTTTATGTTTTAAGATAGCAATGGAAAGGGGGAGGGTATCAAACTAAATTAAATCTGTCTAGGAGAAAACCTCAGAATGTGCTCATTTCTCTGAATCAATGGCAAACTGAACATGAGACCATCAAAGAGAAATGTCAAGGCAGGTTTACAGGGATTAAAAAACTTGAGAAATACAATCTCTTTGCCGAGTGCTACAGATAGTTTTCAGATGTCACCACAAAATGACTATCTGCCCCACGGTCTCAATTGCTACATTCTAGAGTGTTTTAGTCTGAAAGCACTCTTCAATGTTTAACACATGGGCATTAACCCAAATGTAGGATGTTGTAGCAGAAAGAACAGTGAACTTGGAGTTGGAAGACCTGGGATTGAATGAGTTCCATTTGCTGTGTGACCCTGTTTAAGTTAACTTTTCTGAGCTTGTTTCCCTGTCTATAAAAATGAAAAGACTAGATTCTATCATTTCCAAAGTCTGTTCCAATTCTAACATTCTGTGAATATTTGTAAAAATATAGTGTGACCAATTCTTAATTATGATACTAATCCTGGCCAACCATTCTGCACTCTTTGTCAGGAGAATAGGCAAAATGTAAAAGATTCAGATGGACCATATTTACCCTTGCCCTTTTTCCCTTTCCTAATTCCTTCCCTGTTCACACAGAGGTTTCTCTAAATCTTACCCAGGTAGACTCCTTCAAATAGTGCAACAGATCTGTGATTTCATCAGTGGGATTACTCTTTCCACCAATACAATTAGCAACCCTTCCAAATGTTAGTAGGCAGGTTCATGAACTGCTGAAGCTGAAAAAAGTTCATCTTCTGATGGCCAATATTCTGGTGATGAGTCTCTCTAGACTCAGCTAACCTGGTCTTTCTATAACAGACACACAGTTCATCCCTGTGTACTTAAAGTCTTCAGCCAGGGAGGTCCTGTCAGAGCTTACTCTCTGCTGGCCTGGCCTCTGGGAACCCACCAGGGTCATTTTCATAACAAGAATGAGAATAATTTAGTGGAGAGCCAGAGGGACAAAGGATTAAAAGGTGGGTTGTGGGGAGAAAACAGCTAGTCCACACCTGTCGCAATCCACTGGGTCTAGCTGCTTCTAATCCACTAAATCTGCCTTCCTCTTACTTCCCCTGAGCTGGAGGTGCAGGAGATGAGGCTGTTACCTAAAACCCTGTGGGAAGACTGGAGAAGGGAGTTAGGCCTAAAACAACGGCCTACATCCTTCCCCACCCAAACACTTCCCCCAACCCAAAGGCCTCCAAATCTGAAATGTGAAAAGAAAATTCTAAATTTCAACATTACCTATCACTTATAAATCATTTCTCTCCTACTTCCTAACTTTCTCTCACAGACAACCTAGTTTAAAGTATTTTTTTATGCAAAACATCAACGTACTTAAGAGAAAAAGTGTTAAAACATAGGGGCAATTAACATTGCCACTGACTGAGGTATAACTCTTAGTGAGACCCTACCTTCTGCGTGTTAGAGGTAAGAATTTTAAAGACAGATGAAGTTTTGTAAGGTTAACAGAAAGACACTCAGATTCCTATATAATCACACTCTACCCACTTGATCATGCTCAACAAATATTTGTTGAGTGAATAAATTAATATAAAAATAGCCCTTAAAGTTAAATTAATAATGCCATGAAGTGCCTTCCTCTTCTTGCCCCCCACCCCCCCCTTTCTTCTGAGAGTGGGTCTCCCTCTCATACAAGGAGGAAGTACAACAGCTACTCAAAAGGCCAGATCCCACTGGTGACCAGCACAGAAATTTTGACCTGTTTCATTTCCAGCCTGGGCTAGTTCACCTCTTAAGCCAACTTAGTATGCTCCCCCCACCAAAAATACCTTCCCGGGGTTCACGACTTTGCCAGACTTAGTGTGAACACCCAATCAGCTTAAGCTCTAGTGTAAGTTATTGAGGACTCCTGAGCTTGAACAATCCACCAGCCTTCCCCTCAACAGCAAGGATTATTGGGCCACCACACCTGACCTTCTTTCCTTTTTCAAAAGGACAAAAACCAGATGTTAAAATTATCATGAGATGTCTGACTTCTATCTCCTAATAACAAGTGTGTAAAAAGAGAAGGCAAAGCACTCCCATACTTTTCTCCTGTGTACACTCGGGCTCTTCGGTGGAGAGAGTAGTTTTTCATATTGGCTCCTTTCCTGAGGGGATCATCAAGAGGTGACTGGTATGGAGCATCCTCCAGAGGATTCCAGTAGCTCTGTTCACACATACCCCTTAACAAAATTTCTGCTAACTGCCTGGCTATCGTCTGTGGATGAAACAGAAAACAAACATTGGTAATTCTACACTGACATTTTGGCTTACAACAGAAACTTGCTCCTAATAACAGTGACAGTGTTACAGTTTAAAAAGCACTTTAAATACGTCATTCCATTTGCTCTTAACAACCCATAGGAAATGGATAGTGCCAAGTATTATTCCCAGTGCACAGGTGAGAAAACTAAGTCTCATAAAGGTTAACTTATAATGTAGAATGTTAAGCTCCCTGAAGGCAGGGACTATTTTGGTTTTTGTCTTTGTATTCCAGGCACTTAGCATAGTGCTAAACAGAACAGGTGCTTAACAACTGCTTGTTGAATTGAACTGCATTGAACTGCCCAAAGCCACACAGCCAGTGACAAAGCCAGGACAGACTACAGATCCTTTTTGGTTGCCCAGTGGGCTCCCAATAATTTTTTTTTTGTAATAATAGTATCACCAGGCTTCTATTGATCCAATCAGTGATTGCTTTTATAAAGATAGTTCTGGAATGGAATTGGTCATCACCATTAAGTGGACTTGTACCTTTTAACATTTTAAGCATAACACAGCACAAAACCCAACAAGAGTTCCCACTGCACTGGCTGGAAAATCCATCAAAAGCTCAGAGGGATCATCACAACCTGATACCTACTTTTTAAGACACAATGGAGGATTTTCACCATTGCTGTTCTCACTTATCCCTGAATAAGCTGATGCTCCTTCTTCCTACTATCACTCCATACATTTGAGGGCATTGTTTGAACCTTACATAACTTATTTATAATAAATGAAATAAAAAAGTTTCCAAGTTCGTTTCTCAAGCTATCGACAAATGAGAAGGGAAATGCAAGTGTTTTCTCATCAAGTACAAACGAAAGTGTTGCCAAATTAACCTCCTTTATGCACAGTCAGGGTGAGCTTATTACCTCTACTCAGAAATCCTCAGCGGCTTTCTGTGCCTACTAGATAATGTTCAGACTACTTGTTTGGCAATCAAGGCCCTTCACAATGTAGCACCATCCATTCCCTGAGTTATTTCACATTATTCTCTATATTTGTCCCTCAAATATTCTGTGCTTTCCCACCTCTGACAATGTATTCACACACACTCCTGCCTAGACTAACCTCTAGCCCTAGCGCCTAGTGCATTCTAACCCATTCTTTAAAGCCCAGCTCAGACCCCTCTTCCAGAAAGATTTTCCTGATATCCTGTAAATAACAATCAATTTTCTTTCAACAAACACGTATTAAGCACCTATTATGTACAAGGCACCTTGATAGGTGATATGGATACAACGACAAAATGAAAAATGACAGTCTCATAGCACTTTGCTTTGTACTTCTCAAATGTGCTTCCCATGTATTATTTTGTTTCACATACCAAAGGAGTGAGGGAAAAACCTTAGACCTCATTAATACTAAAAAAAATGCAAGAAAAAGAACATGAAAAACTACCATCCTATATGTCTGTTCTCCCATGTTACCGGATCTTTATGAGAGAAATCTATAAATGAACTGAGGGCATTCTCAATGAAGGTAGTAATGGGGAACAAGCAGGCTTTCACAAGAAATAGACAATAGTGGACCACATTACCGAGGAGATACCACAATGTCTCTTCTACAGTAACCTATTTCAATAGTCCGGATGAAAAGTAATAAGCCCTTGGTGGCAGTGTGAGTAGGAAGAAAGAGAAATATGTGAGAGAAACTGCAGATGTAGAATCCATAGGACCTTGTCACACTGGTTTCAGAATAAGAGTCAAAGATGATGTCATGGTTTTGAAGCTGCTACCCATGAGAAGGGTGACAGAAGCAGAGGAAGGTTGAGGGATAAAGATAATGGATTCTATTTTTGTCATGTTGACTTCTAAGTGCTAAAGGGAAAGTCTTCACCATGAAGAGATCATAGGATCAGAGTTTTAAAACGAGTAAGGTCTTTAGAGGTCATCTATGCCATTTCCCTCATTTTACGGATGGAAAAAAACTGAGGTCCTGTGCTTTAGGTATATCCATTTGGCAGCTATATGGAAGAGGGATTAGAATTAAGAGAGACTAGAGGCAAGAAGAGCAATTAGGAGACTATCATAGAGTTTCTCTGATAAAGGTCTCATTTCCATAATATATAAGGAACTGTTTCAATTTATAAGAATAAGAGCCATTTCCCAAGTAATAAATGATTAAAGGATAGGAATAGGCAGTTCTCAATGGAAGAAACAAGACTATCTATAGCCCAATGAAAAAATGCTCCAAATCATTACTAAAGTGAGAAATGCAAATTAAAGAAATTCTGAAATGCCACTCGACACACTTCAGATTGGCAAAGATGACAAACAAGAAAAATGATAAATCTAAGAGGGGATGGGTGAAAACAATTTGGTGGATCTGGGAATGGATATAACCATTCTGGAAAGCAATTTGGAATCATACAAAAAAGTTAATAAAAAGTGCATGTTATTTGACCCAGCAATACCACTGCTAGGCCTAAACTCCCAAAAGATAAAAGAAATAGGAAAAGAGCTCATATGTACAAAAATATTTGTAGCAGCTCTTCCTGAGGTGACAAAAAAACTGGAAACTAAAGGTATATTCATCATTTGAAGACTGGCTGAAAAAGTTGTGGAATGTGAATATAAAAAATATTTTTGTAACTTAAGAAATAAGGAGACATGAATTCAAAGAGGAAAAGATTTATATGAATTAATGTTGAGTGAGGTCAGCAGAACCAGAAGAACAAATTATACCGTAACGCCAATATCATAAAAATGAACAATTGTAAGACTTTTACAAACTGACAGAGAGGAAAGGGAACAAGAATTTATTAAGTGCCTACTATATGCCAGGCATGTGCTAAGCACTTTACAAATATTATCTCTCTGACTGTCACAAAAACCTTACCTGTGAGTACTCCTCACATAGGTACTACTATAAGCTCCATTTTATAATTGAGGAAACTGAGGTGGACAGAGGTTACCTTACTTGACCACAGTCACACGCCTAGTAAGTATTTGAGGCCACATTTGAACTCAAGATTTCCTGACTCCAGGCCGAGCACTCTATCCACTGTGCCATCTGGTTGCATAGGCAAATACTTTATATAATAAGAGAAACACTGTAAAGACAATTTTGAAAGCCTTAAGAACTATACTCAACACAATAATGATCCATGATCCCAAAGAATTAATGATGAAAAAACACTATCAACCTCCTGATAGAGAGGTGAGAGAGAGGTGATACAGGATACAGACTGTCATATATACATACTTATTTGTATACAGCTAATGAGGGAATGTGCTTTGCTTGACTATACAAGGAATTTGTCTTTCTTTTCTTTTTGTCCCATTGGGTAGGGGTAGCAGAGAGCATATACAGATATCTGTTCATCAAAAAAGATTTTTAAAAAATAAAGTTTAGGGGGTTGCTACAGATATGGAATGTTGCCTGCACTTTCAGATAAAGTCACTATATTGTTAGTTTTGCTTAACTATTTTACTTCGCTACAATAGGCATCTCATTGAGTGGGAGTAATTCACAAATGTCTGCAATGCAAAATAAACATATCAATAAAACTTTTAAAAAAGCAAAGAAAAGAAAACTGAGGCCCAAAGATTACATGTTTTGCCCAAGGTCACACCATCACTAAGTGTTAGAGCTAAAATTTGAACCCAAGTCCTATGATGCAAAAGCCAATGCTCTTTCCACTGTCTTATGCTGCAGTGTCCAGCAGGCAGCTGGACATATGGACTGATGCTCAAGGAAGAAATACTAGTTGGACACACAGATATAAAAGTCATCCCCATTGAAGCAATAACTGAAGCCACGTCAATAGATGATATTTTAAGGGTAAGGAATATAAAAAGAAAAGAGGGTTTGGAGCATAACTCTACTGGGCACTCACATATAAATGAATCGATGAGAAAGATTAACCAGTGAAAGCCTGAGAAAGAAAAATGTGATGGGCAGAAAGCAAACTAGGAGAGAGTAGTGTCACACAAGCCAACAAAGAAGGGAGAGGATACTGAGAAGTAAGAGGTGGTCACAGCATCAAATGCTACAAAAAGCTCAAAGAGACTGGGACTCAAGCACACAGGAGAGAGTCAATAAATACTGTTTTAATTAATGAATAAACATGAGTATTTCTTCCCTCTTGAGGTCCTTAAAAGTTATTCATTGTTAAAATACTTAAATGGATCTTACCTTCCCACTCTTGACTATTGGCTCATTCAGAGAAGGACCACATCCTTCAATTTTCTTTGCAAACACAGTAGCTAACACAGTGCCAGGCCCAGGGTATTTGTGGACTGACTAACACATCACTTCAGCCTCTGATACAGCATATTCTACACAGTAGGCATGATGAGATCATGCTGTGTAGTGGAAAAAGCAATAGACTTGGAGTCAGAAGACCTGGGTTCAAGTTCTATCTTTGTCACTCACTAGCTGATGATGCCGAGAACCACTCTAAATTTTTGAGCTTCCGTTTACTCACCTGTAAAATGGAGATAATAATACTTTTACTTACTACTTCACAGGGTTGTTGTAAAAAAAAAAACCTCTTCATAAACCACAATGGGTTATAAAAATGGGAGCTATTGTTGTCTCCAATTCTTGGCTGGAGACTCCCTTCACAGCTCCAGACCAGAATCCCTCCACATCTTTGATGGCTGAGATTCTTGTGCACATCCTTCTTTTAATCTTCCATATGGTATCCACCCAATGTACAGAATGTTTGAAATGAAAAGGCCTTTGGAGACCATCCGTCCAAGGCCTTCATCACTTTACAGATGAGGGAACTAAGGTCTCCAAGCAGAAACTCTACTGGGCACTGAAGACTTTAGAAGACTTTATAGGGATTATCATGATAGAAAATTAAGGGATGATATGAGAGAGCTACTTTCAAGTATCTGAAAGGTTAGATGGGAAATAGTTAAATAGAATAAGTTACACAGACTTGTTCTCCTTGGTTCCAGAAGGGGAAACCAGGACAATGATTAGTACTTGTAGGGAGGCAGATTTAGACTCAATATAAGGAAAAAAACTTCTTAATAATTAAAAGTATCCAAAAGTGGAATAAGCTGCCTGAGAAAACAGTGGTTCTCAAGTAAAGGGTGGATGACTGCTTATTGATATGTTGTAGAAGGGATTTTCTGTCATTATAGTTTAAATTAAATTGTCTGAGATCCTTCCCAACTCTGAGAATCTGGGATTCTGCGACAGACAATAAGTCGACAGATCCCTAACTCTGCTTCCTACGGTTCTTTTGATGCTGGTAGGCATCATTATTCTTAGAGGCACTCTCAACAAAAGCTTGCTAGATTTAATTTAGTTTAATTTACCATCACATTTTTTCCTACACCATGAGAGAGGAGAAAATGTTATCATTAAAACACCGGGCAATGGAGCCATATGGACAATCAACCCAAGACTCTTTAACAAAGGAATAAAGACTGTATGCAACACTGAGAGCTTCAAGTCAGCAATTTCACAGTGACTTCTAATTTTTGTCCTGCTTGAATTTGTTTTGTGGATCTATGTTGATAAGACCAATTTTACTTCACAATTCAAATCCTACTCATCAAGCTAACCCTTTAAGACATTTTATCTTCTCAAGCTATGAGGGTCACAGCATAACTACTAGACTGAATTATTATTTTTTTAAATTATCCTTTTTATGAATACCTTTTGTTTTTGAATCCCCTTCATTTCCAAATATATCCCTCTCACATAAAACCCTGCAATGAAGATTTTTAAAAGTATTTGCTCATGTACCAAATACATACTAAGCCACTACTACTGTATGTCCAAGGCAGTAAGCTAGAACACTCCCTAAAAGCCAGAATTTCATTTCTCTCTAGTCCATACAAGAGGCTGATTTTCTATGCAAATGAGTTTTCTAATAATAAAAATATTCTAAAAGAGGATTATCTTTAGGTTTCCATCAATTTGAAATCTTTTAAAATACCACATGGAAACTTAAATGCAACCAAATCACTGGCTTAGTGGTTTCTGATAACCACTAGGTAGTGACAAAGTTTCTTCTATCATTTCTAAGTAAGTCCCAATAGCTTTTAAATATCTATAAAATTTTAAAAGTAAATGCATACTTGCTAGCCCCTACAGAGGTCTTTGCTAAGATATGATACAAATGCAATTTTGAGAAACTAAACAGTTCCCACACTGTTTTCCTTAAACTTTCTGTTACAGCTCCATTCTAATCTCATTTCAGTCATATAAACTAACGACTTCCCCTGAAAGCTGAGGCCAGCAGAGGATAACCTCTTCTCACTAACCAAAGAACAAATACTAAGAGATAAAAAATCTCCCACAGGCTGTACCCAATAGCTACTGGGAGATTTCAAAGGTTCTAAGAACTTCTACCTGATGTGTTTTCCTCATCTCCCACTAAACAGACTATCTCCTCACTGCACTCCGCCCCTCCGCCCCTCTGCCCAGCCCCAGGGAGCCCACTGGTCCTCGTGCTTGCCTTGATAAAGAGAGGAAGAGCTCCAAGAGATGCTGTCACCCAAATGCTGGGGCGTTAACTCACCTTTTTATACCCGTGTCACCTTTAAGTTGTAGTTGACAATAAAGGGAAAATCAGAAGAAGAGCCAGGAGACTAGAGTTGAAGCCTCAGTCCTCCACTAACTGACCAACTAACTTTTTCTCTTTGGGACTTAGTTCCCTTATCTATTAAATAAAGAGTTGGACTGAATCAATCAGTGCTTCCCAAATGCTAGTCTGCAGACCCATTCACAAGCCTAAGGCAAAATTTTCACTAGTCCACAAAACTTTTCCTCTCAACACCTTCACCCGAGTATGAGCTTAATAAAACGACTCCTTCACTTTCTCTTTTTCTTTGATCTTACTCGTCTCATCTCCATCTTCTTTTCTCCTCGGCTCTGGGTCCATGTCCCAGAACTGCTGAAAACTGACACACTGACACTGTGAAGAGCCCAGAGATTAGTGGGAGACCACCAAGATATTTTACTGATCCAAAGTCCCATTTGGGAAACCCTGGAATAGCTTTATTTCTAAGGTCCTTTCCTCTCTAACATTCGGTGTCTCTAAGGTTCACCACAAATAAGCACAACAACCAATGTAAAAACTGTAGGAGGTTCCATATATCACATGTTTCATAGTTGTAAAGTGCTCTAAATACTGCATAGTAATGATCTCATTTGATTGAAAAACCCTATGAATAAGGTAGCACAAGAGTGATCACCCACATTTTTGAGCTGGTTAAATGTCTACACCACAAAGCCTGTAACAGAGTTCAGAGCATTTTCTATTATATCACACCTATACATAACTGGGGTAACTAGTGGCACAGTGGACAGAGTGCTGGGCCAAAGTAAGGAAGACTCATCTTCCTGATTTCAAATCTGGCCTCAGACACTTACTAGCTGTGTGACCCTGGGCAAGTCACTTAACCCTGTTTGCCTCAGTTTCCTCATCTGTAAAATGATCAGGAGAAAAAATGGCAACCCACTCCGGTATCTGCCAAGAAAACTCCAAATGGGATCATGAAGAGTCAGACACAACTAAAAAACCACTGAACAACATACATAACCTAGAAAGTGGTTTTAAAAGGTAGGAAGATCAGACCTAAGTTGATACATGAAAAAGAAGCATTTTTTTTTTCTAAAGGAGCTTCTGCTCTGGCAAAATCCCACCCTAAGGAAAGCAATGAAGACTCAATTTGTAGTTATTCGTTAATTCATCTTTAAAATAGCATAGTACTGTCATAGGTGATGTTCAAAAATGGCCTAACATTTGCCTGACAGTCCAAGGACCTGCCCAATGTTTTACATCAGTCAAAACACCAGTAAATACAGGACCAGAGGTATGAACAATTTAATCAAAGTCAATTACAGTAAATGAACAACAAGATAGCACAGGAGCTATTCATATCTGAAGTAGAATTTGGATTTCTAACAAACAATGATTAAAGGTTATTTAATGTTAACCAATTCATTCTGATTTTGGCCTGCTATCAAAAAGAGTTCCTGAATACACTTAGCTTTTCTGTGTTGACCCTATAAAAGTCTCTCTCCTCAACTAAAACGATCAATACAATTTCCTCCCATTATTTGCTTACTTCTAAGCTAAACTATTTCCTATCAAACCCTCAAAGAGGCAAATGAAATTGAGAAGAAAAAAAGAATTACAAGTCCTTTAGACTGGAATGGGAAACATTTGCCAAACCAGGTTTGAAATCAGTAGCCAGAAAATATCCTTGGTAGGACTCAATTCATCCTTCAAGTACAAAAAAAGTAATTCATTTACCCTAATGAAATAATAATAATGTGGGTCATGATTATGTTCCATATTTAACCAGTTCTTAAGACCTGGGTTTTCATTCTCCTTTTTAAAAAGCTATAAAAAACATTTGCCATTTTAATAATGAATGGAAATCTTTGAAGGCCTTTACACATTGATCAAGTAAGAAATTTTAAGGAATATACTGGGGGAAATAAATTTAAGAGAAAAAGAACACATGGGAACAAGGTTTACCCATATATGTGCTGTTCTTTCTATTTATTTTTAAAGAATCTTTCCTAATTGAAGTGTTCTATCAGAACTTCTTAACAAAAATAAATGTTACGAAGCAAGTATTTACTACATAGAATGACAGCTCAATGCAACAAACATTTATTGCTGCTGTGTGCAAGCCACTGCGTTACATGTTAAGAGAAATACAAAGAGGGATAAGACACAGTCCCCACCCTCATAGAGTTTATAACAAAGTATTTTATACACATTGCCCCATTTGATCTTCATAAAACTCTTGTGAAGTAAGTAGTAGAAATATGGTTGTACTGATTCTCTACTGCTGCTAATAACTGTGAGGTTGCTGGTGCTGCTTCACATCTATACAGTGATTTCACATTTAGAAAGCACTTTCTGAGGCCCAGACCAATAAAGTAACTTCAAAATGGAAACAGAAAAGCAGTGGCCGAATCAAATATGCTGACTCCAAATACAGTACACAAATGTAATTATAAAGCAGAGTGCCAAAGTGAAAAAGAAGTTCAAAGTGATATGAGCCTTCACCAAAGAGGAGGATATTTAGGCTCATCTACGCCCCTCCCAGCCCTCCAGTAAAGACTGCATCAAGCACCAAAGGTTGTCTGGCCCCTTCCTAAGACTCTCTAGGCAATGAAATTCTGCAAGCTCCCCCTGAAACCCACTTCATGCTGAGAACTTCTGAGTGATGCCTCCTCACCTAACACTCTTGTGTTGCAGTTAAAGGATTCATGATAGGTCTGTGAAGAAGGTAGAAGATGTCCTAGATGGTGAGAGGAAAAACCAGACATTTCAATCTACTCATATTGGTTTAAGTCTATTATGCGCTATTATCAACTGGTACAACTTTCAAGGAACAGAAGCCAACACAGACCAGGAGCTACTGGCAAGATAAACCTAGAGAATTCTCATTCATTTTTTTTTTTTTACACCAGAGAGGAAACTAAGGGCTCAAAAAAAGTAAGAGAGAGAATAAATGAATGGATAGGTGAGCCAAGCAACATCATATTTTAAACCATATTCATGTTTCTGTGCCACTAATTATAAAAACAAATAAATCAGTAAAACTTCACAATGATCCTCCAGAGGCAACATGCTGATGCTAAATTTGATCACTCCCATTTGGTTACATATATAAAGATATAAATACATATATAGTTATAGATATAGATAGATACACACTTATAGTTCAATAGTCTGTGAAAACTGTATACACACATTTATATAAATTTATTATCTAAGAATATACAAATATCTCATGTGTACTAGCTCTGTCTATACACACACATACACACACACAGGCACGCATGCACATACACATACACAGACTTTTGGACTGTTAAGTACTAGGTAAATATGTGAATACTATATACATATGCAGTATTCACAGACTACTGAACTCTAAATGTGTACATGTAAAATATACATGTGTGTATATATATATGTGCATGTACACACACACACACACACACACACACACACACACACAGAGTTTTTGCAGATTATTGAACTATAAATTCCATGAGGGTAAAGGAGAGCGTTTCATCTAAACTTTGTATCCCTTCTGGGTAAGTACTCATAAGTAGGTACTAAATGTTTATTATCTCAGGTGTTCTGAACATAATAGGTACTTAATGTCTGTTGAATAAATTCACACACATTAGAACCCCTTTAAATATACTGATGTCTCAGGACAGAACTAATACTGACCCTACAAACAAACTCTCTCATATTAGCTTTTCACTGAGTCTAGTTGCTTTATATTTGAGCTTACTTGGGGATACATGCAAATCTATGTCATAACAAACTGTATGCTACATATTTTATATCTAACCCCTACTGATTTTCAACAAGCCAAACTTACCATTCGCAGGTTTTGTGTGGTTCTTGTTTCAACAGCTCTTAGAATCTCTCTAAATCTACCGACTCCTCTCGTCAAGTTCCTGTATGCACACAGAATTTGATAGGGTTTCCATCTGGTGTGTATTATTATTAAACAATTGTAGATTCACATTTAAACACAATTTGCCTAAGTAAAAGCTGTTAACCAAAGTCTAAGCAAGCAGTTTTCCTGTGCAAACTATTCATTTTTATTAAAATGTTCCCACTGAAAATAATGATCTAAGGCTAGCAGTCTCATGTTTTGAAACTTCAGTGCAGATAACCAAAGGAAATATGCAGAATTAAATCAAAACCTAAAAACCAGTGCCAATTGAGGCAGTTACACAAGGTTCCCCAGGATGTCTCCACACTTACCTTTCCATGGTACAATATTTTTCCTGTAGCTCTACTGGAAGTTAGTTACACCTGCCTCACTCTTTAAATGTTACTAAGTGGCTACATGAGCCAAAAAGAACACAAGATTACAGATAAAGTGTGTGGGCAGAAGATTCAATAGTAGATATATGGCAGCATAAAAATAGTCTGAGATGCATAAAAAGTCAGGGCTCTAGCTAAGGAAATACTCCCCCACTTCATCAGGGCATTGCCCTTCAGAGCAAACATCTTACCAACGAGCAATGACAAGGGTTTACACCGAATCAAATCTAAACTTTTCTGTCTGGCTTAAAGCTCTTCACAACCTGGCCCCCTACTACTATTCCAGACTTCTTACAGATCCCCCTCCTCCCAAGAACCACCATCTTTGTTCAACACAAGATACTCCACCTCCCATCCATGCCCATGCCTGTGTACTAGCTGTCCCCAGTGGCTAGAATGCTCATCTTCTCAACGCCACCTCTTACAATTCATATTTCCTTAAAGATTCAGCTCAAATTTCACTTTCTGCATGAGGTCTTTTTTTTTTAAGTCCATCCTCTTTATTCCCCCACCACACACACATACACAGTTGCCAGTGCCTTCTCCTACATCTTTTATCTTCCTTACGTATATATGTATGTGTGTGTGTTGTCTAATCCCTCAGAAAGTAAACTCCTTGAGGTCAGGCATTATATCCCTTTTGTCTTTGTAGACCTAGGTGAGTAAGAAATGCTTGTTGATTGAATAATTAGATCAAAGGTCTCTTTGCAAAATCTAGTAAAATAAACAGGGGGTACAATAATTGAGAGCAGAACAAATCCCATTTCAAATGAAATACACACTCCATGTAAACAACTCCAAGTGACTCATTTTGTTAAAAGTCAAAATTGTGATTTTTCTTCCAACATCATACCATATAAACAGGTTACAAATATAAACCACGACTGGCTTGTTCTCCTTTTCCTACAACTCTAAGAAGGGCCATTTCGACTGGCATCATGTTCTAGGCCTTTCCTTTGCACTGAATATAGCCACAGTATATGTTGTAATCTCATAATGTATATAACCTGCTCATAAGGACAGAACACTTTTCAATTAACCACAGAGCAGGTCAAACAGTGCAAACCCTAATAGCTAAACCTCTGCCATCCATGGCAGATGCCCTCTGTCCACATGATACCTGAAACCAAATGAAGATATTAAATTTCACCTGAATGCAAGTTATTGACATTGATATGTGGAACTATGAGATCTCAGACTCCTATCTTTTTCAAAAGATGTACAGAATAACAACTTTAAAAACAACCCTTGATCACTACAGGTACAAAACCACTCTCATTCCCCTCTCATCCACATATGATACTGGATTAAAACCTTCAAAGTAGCATAAAAATAAACATAGACCCAGAGCAGATCTAAAGCAAATCTGGGGGGGAAAAAGAGCTAAAAGGAAATCAGTCTGTGAAAGTCTGGGACACTCTTTTTATGCTGCTATTCATTTCTAACTTCTTTTTCACTTGGTTTTCATGATGGCATATATAGGGAATCAAGCCGAATTGATAATGGTTGGTGTCTTAAGCAAACTACAAGGGTCAAAAGAAAAAACCACATTAAGAAGTGAGTTTGTTGGGGCAGCTAGGTGGTGCAGTGAATACAGCACTGGCCCTGAAGTTAGGAGGACCTAAGTTCAAATCTGGCCTCAGACACGTAACACTTGACACTTACTAGCTGTGTGACCCTGAGCAAGTCACTTAACCCCAACTGCCTTAAAAAAAAAAAAAGTAAGTTTGTTAAAAGAGGGTGGTAACAAGATAACAGAATGAATTCAAGTCTTATGTTGGAAAAGATGGGTGTTTTGCAAAACTGCTTTACTAGAAACGAAGTAGGATCTTCAGCAGAAACAAAAGGACATAGGAGTTGGAACTGGAAAGGTTTGCTTCAAATTTAACCCCCCATAGTTTATATTATAATCTCTATATGCAGCCTAAGGTACCTGAGAATTAGCTACAAAATTGCAATCAGGAATTCACATATAAAATTTCCCCAAGATGATCATATCCTAATCCATCAAATATTTAAGTATAAAATGTCAAAGTTTAAAAGTAGTCTCAGTTCTAATCTAGTTCAATCCTTCTATTTTACAAATGGAGAAACTGAGGTCCAGAGAAAACTAGCCAGAATAAAGAAGATCATAGTACCGCTGTATTCTGGCCTAGTCAGACCACCTTTGGAGTATTATGATATGAAAGTAATTAATGCCCAATTTTAGGAGGATATTAACAAACTGAAGTGTGACCTAAGGAGAATAACAAAAATTGTGAGGTGATTTAAAGTCATGCCATAACATGGATCTATTGAAATCGAAGGAAATGAGGATGTGTAATCTGGAGCAGAGAAGACACAGTAGGACTATGAGGTAGTATCATACAGTAGAAAGAACACTGGATTAGGAATCAGAAGATCTAGGTTCAATTCCCAACTCTGCAGCTGAGTACCTATGTGATCTTGGGCAAATCACTTGTTCTCTCTTAGGCCTCAGTTTCTTTATCTGTAAAATGAGGAGACAGCCTCAATGACCCCTAAGTCCCTTCAAGCTCTAATCCTATGATTACCACCTTCAAACAAGTAAAAGGTATATATAGGAAAAGGAATAGATTTGTTCTTCATTCAAGACAGCAGACCAAGGCCAAAATGTCTACAAGTAAAAGGGGTGTAAATTCCACCTCAATAACTGGAAGAACATCTTAGCAATTACTGGAATGGTTTGATTCAGATAATAAGCTTTCCATTGTAAGAGGTGTTCAGGTAGAGGCTACACGAACACTTGGCTTGGGATATTATGGAGGAGACTGATGCTTCAGTAAGGGTGGATCTGATGGCGCCATTGGTTCCTTCCAATTCTGAGAATCCATGATTCTCCCTAATTTTAAAGACTTGCAAATTTGCTTTTATCACAAAATAATACCAGCTAGCCTAGGCTGTAAAATGTTAATCGTTTTTGTGTGTGTAAAGATAAGCACCTTTTCAAAGAATGGCCTTATAATACAGCAAGAGAAACATATAATTTTAGAAAGTAGAGGGACCTTAGAGATTATCTGACCTAACTGGTGGTAAACATAGGTTAAATTCCTTATACCAATGAAATCACAGACTAAAGTTTACATAATACTGCCTTTTCAGATTAAGTTAGATAAAATTCTTTAGCACAATTCAGGAAGAGAAGAATAACATAAAAGTGCAGGTAGTTAAGCCCCCTTCAAGATAATGGATTATTATAGGGTCGTTAGTCCATCTTGTCTAACCCCACTCCTAGAAAGGTGGGCAAAATGAAGAGCAGAGAAGAGAAGTGATCTGTTTACCAATGGCACCAAGTTACTAGAAGAGGGACTAGATCTAGAACTCAAGTTTCCTAATTAGTAGTGGTCATTTTATGATGTCTTCCTAGCGCAAACCCTTACTTATACTTAACATTTAAAAATAAAATGCTGGCAAGGTTACTAAAATAATTTCTAGGTCCATCATCACTGATAAGCTTCTTCTGAACTCTGGTTTGATCTTAGCTAGCGGATAGGAATGGGAAGTGGGGATGGAGTAAGAATGAACTAGGTGACACATATAAAGAAACAGGCTTCATGTTTATTAAATTAAAAAAAAAAAGACAGCTTTCTTGGCAGGCAAACTATCAACGGAGAAATCAAACTCCCCTCTCATTCACAGGGATGGTTTCTCCCATGCAGGACTGAGGCCCTCTGGTGGAAAAACACTGGGAATGTCCCATTATTAAATAATAATGTGGATAGACTAAGAGGATAAAATCAGAAATTTAAACCCATAGAAGTTTAAGGGCAGAAAAAGACATAAGGGTTTATATGATCTAACCCTCAATTTATAAACTCGGAAATTTAAGCCCAGAGAATGATTTATCCAAAGATACACGGCTAGTTAGTAGCAGAGCCCTCAGATCTACTGAATCCCAATCTGCAGCTCTTTCCACTATACTGGGTACAGAGTTGTCTATTTTTCCCTCCAGTAAACGTAAGTTTCATTTTAAACAATTTTTAATTAACTTCTGGTAAAGATAGCAGCAAAGATTAAAATTACTTCTTAAAGCTATGTGAAGTCAAGTAAGCAAAGAATCCAAGAAAAGATATCTGGCACACTCACTTCTACACATGTAGTGTTTTAGGTGTTTTTTAATATCCTTTAAAAGATTTTTGGTTCTGTGATTCATCCACTAAGGTAAGAACTGGCAAACTATAATCAAGGGCCAAATCTGGCCTGCTGCCTTTTTACTGTACGGAATAGTTTTTAACTTATAAATACAATAAAACTTTATTTTAAAATGAAAAAAAATATGCTTAGCTGAGTCATACAAAAAAAAGACAATAAGCCAAATCTGGCTTGTGGGCTACACAAAATTAAAATGAGATTAATCCATGTAAAAAGATGTTAAATCACCAGGGGATTTCTAAAATGGTTTTTAGAAGGAATTATGGCAAGATAGTTGAGAGGTGGTATATAAACCCAACTTGCTCTCATCACCTTGAAATATGCCAAATAAGTAAAAAAGTAACTAAAAGAAGGGAAATTAAGGAAAACTCCATGGAAAAATCAGCAGTCGGAATAAATGAACAAAGAACATTTCCTTTTATAATTTTAGAAATACTATGTGGTAAGAGAATATCAGTAGAACAATTCATAAGAAAGAAAATTCTTCAATAATTCCAACTAAAACCTCAGACAAGGGAATGGAATGATCATACAGAGTCTGAGAATGGTTGAAATCAGAGTTCTTAAAGCAAAATTCAAAACAAGAACTAGTGATACAAAACACAAGACAGAAAATTTTAATAAAACCAGATACCCTGAAAAAAAAAATAGGAGACAGAAGTCAAAAATTCAATAATATAATGATTACTATTAAAGCCAAGACAAAAGATAACAACATGAACCTATGTGAGGGATTATTTTTTTTTAATTGACCTAGGAGACACGACTCAGAGAAATAAGCTAAGAAGCACTAGCTTCCTAGAAAAAGATAATGAAACAAAAAGCCTGAATAACATATTTCAGGAAATCATAAAAGAAAACTGCCCAGATAGATTGGAACCAGAGGATTAAATACAGCTAGAAAATCCAAAGAATGATATCACAGAAGAAATCCACATTTAATTCACGAGGAAATATGACTGCTAAACTTCAGAACACCCATATCAACGAGTAACTATTTCTAGAGCCAGGAAGAAACAAATGACATATCAAAGAATCTAGTGAAAATCAAGAATCATTCAGTATTACTCACCATCAACAAGAAAAGAAAGGAAGACTTGGAATACAACGTACCATACCATACAAGAAAAAAGAAAAATGGCTTGAATCCAAAAATAATTTATCTTAACAAATTATACATAACTTCATAGAGGAAAGAATGGATTTTTATCAGAATTGATAACTTCTAAGCACTCCTGAAGAAAACTAAGGTAAAATGTTTTTAAATGAAAAATACGTGAACAAAGGAAATTTTAGAAAGGTAAACAAGTCTGAAAAGTTCAGAAATGTTTACATAGTGAAAAGGGGAGACTAACTAACATTTAGGAATTCCATCTTATCTAAGACTCTGGACTTAAGGGTTCAAAAAGCAATACCCTAGAGCAGTAGTTCTCAAACTGTGGTCCAGGAAACTCCTGATGGTCCTTCAGACTCTTTAAGTAGAGGGGTCCTTGAGGCCAAAACTATTTTCATAATAATACTAAGGCATTTTAATTTCTATTATGGTAAGTACTGATAGACATAACACATAAACAAAAGCCCTCAGAGGAGTCCTCCATAATTTTTAAGAGTATGGAGGGGTTTCAAGACCAAAAAGTTGAAGAACTGTTGAGCTAGAGAAAAAGCATGAGAAGGAGGTAAGAACCCAGTATTTTGTGAAATCAGGGCACCTCCTCAAGCAAAGAAGTCCAGGAGGTAGAGAAGGAATCTCATGAACAACACATTCAACTGTTCTGGTCAAGTAAAGCTAAAAATATAAAAGATTATAGCAGCAGAAGCAGACCAAACTAAATAGGAGACCGGGCTAGCACAGCAAAGGGGAACAAGAAAGTGAACTAGAGAATTAGGTTAAGAGAGGGAAAGCCCTCAAGAAAAGCAAATCATACTTGATTACAAAAGAAAAACACCAACACAAAGCCTAGTCATTTTGTCTGAGCTAAAAGTGGAAAAGTAAGAGACTCTAAGTAAATCAACAAGCATCTATTAAGTATTACTTTATGTTAGGCTAGCCTCAGAACCAGGAAGACCTAGGCTCAATTTCTGCTTCTGACATATATTGACTGAGTGACCCAAGGCAAGTTACTTAATCTCTCATCACTCATTGCAAAGTAGAGTTTCCCTACCTGGAAGTTCCACATGCTAAAGAAACCACAAATCCAGTCCCTCTCCCTATCCTCAACTAGAGAGTGGGATCAGGCTAAGATCAGATTATTGCAAGCAATACAAACAGTAGAAAACTAGTCCTGATTTCTTTTTTTTTTTTTAAGATGAAAAAATATAACTAGATTTGAAAGAGGAAAAAAACAACCACCTTAATACAAATATAAAACTTGTCCAGAAAATAGAGGGCAGAAGAATGGAAGTAAAACTCAATATGCTAGATAGAAGAAACATACTTAAAACAAAGATTCACAGTTAATATGGGAGGACTGAAATAGAATTTATCATGACTCAGTAGGCAAGAGTGGAGATCATAATCTCAGACAAGTTAACAATAAAAACAAATAGTCAAAGGAATCAAAATGACAAAATTTATGTTTAAAGGAATCACACATAAAGAAACAATGTATATGCACCAAATGGCATAGCACCAAAGTACATTACTTAAAAGAAAACAATCACACAAAGAGGTAATTAGTAAGACAATAATTATAGGTAATTTCAAAGCACATCTTTCATACTTATACAAATATAATAAAGAAACACAAGGAAGAAATTAAGGATATGAATAGAATTTTTTAAAAACCTGACAAGATTGAACTTAAATACTGAATATTATTTTTCAGCAATCCAAGGCAAATTTATAAAAACTGATCACTTGATAAGGCATAAAGTGCCACAAAAATTCTAAACAATAAAGAAAATATGAACAAAAGATAAAAATTTAAATGGTGCCTCAATAATGTTAACCTAAATAATGAATAAGTCAAACAAACAAATCAAACAATAAAGACGTAGATAGATCCACAGACAGATTTTACACACACACACACACACACACACACACACAAAGATAATTATGACAGAGATAACATGTCAAAATTTGTGGAACAGAGCTAAAGCAGTTTTTAGAGAATAATTTGCTTTAAAAAACTGGGAGCAAGGGAGAAAAATGAAACAAAAAGGGAGGAGAGAGAAGAAAGGAAAGGAGGAAATGGCAGGAAGAGAAAAGGAAAGAGTGGGAGAGAAGGGAGGCAAAGGAGAGAGAGAGAAAGAGAAAGAGAGAATGAAGTGAATATACAAAAAAAAGGCAAATTAGACAATCAGAAATTAAAGGGGGAAATTCACAAGGAATGGGGAATGAATAAAGAAAATTATCAGAAACAACTATACCGAATTAAATGTCATCAAACCTGAAAACAAATGGAAATTGATAAATATTGATAAAATTGATAAATAAAATACTCAGATTATCAAAATCAAAAAAAGATCATCTAAATAGACCACTCTCAGAGGATATAGTAACATATTCAAAAAAATTCTTCATTATCATTAGGATGAATTTATACTTGGAATGCAGAGATGGTCTAATATTAAGAAAGTTATAAATATGATCAATCATGCTCACAGCAAAAACAATAAAAAATCAAATCTTGGGATAGCTACTACCTCCCCTGCTGCAAATCAGCAACTCATCTATGATTTATAGTCTTAAGAGAGTTTGCTGGACGCACCAGGAGTTCAAGCTACTTGTTCAAAGTCACACAGCTGTCATTAGCTAGTATTCGTCAAATGCACAACTTGAACCTAGCTCTTTCTGACTTCAAGGCTGGTGCATGGTCCGCTACAGCATGAGGCCTAACTGATTATATGGATAAACACAATAAAAAAGGTCTAGATAAAATATAGCATTCATGTTAAAGTAAAAAGACACACACACACATACAAAACATAGCAGTAGGAATAAACAGACCTTTCCTTCATATGATCAAAATATCTAAAACTAAGAATTGGCATTATTTGTAACAGAAAAAAGAGGTTTTCGCAGTAAGACAAGGGTGAAGCAAGAATGCTCACTGTCTTTACCATGCTTTGTCACAGCTCTAGAAATGGAAGCTACAGCAACAAGAAAAGGTTGGGGGGGAGGGGAGAAATGAGAGGAAAAGCAGAGGAAAGGAGAATCTAGTTCTACCATTCACTATTTTAGTGACTGACGGAATCTGCAGATTCAAGTTTTCCTTATTTTGAGTGAAAGGATTGTACTAGATGACATTTAAGGTCCCTTCTTAGTCTTGAATATAGGATGCCCTATGCATGTTGGGTCTGAAAACAATACAATGATGATTTACATAGAAAAGTGTAAAGAAATAACTAAAAACATAAAAATGAAGACAATTAAAATCTTCTGTAAAAAAAAAAACAGGATACAATATAAAAACACTCAACTTTTGAACTTCTCCCCTCTTCCTTTATACTCCACTCCTTTACACTTTATATTTCCTTTTACTGCTTCCTGCTATGCATCTCAAATCAGATCTTTTGCCTTCCTTTATATAGGATAAAATGTACTTATAGTAAAGGCTTGTTGCTACCTCTTCTGTGAAAGCTCCTAAGTCCCAAAGCTGTTGCAAAGACCCAAGACAAGAGGATGAAAAGGGGTATAGAACAATCCCTGATCTTGAGGAACTTACAATACAGTTATGGAGATGAGATTATACTATTTATATACACATTTTTTCAAAAGAAGGTAGAATCAAGATGGTGGAATGAGAGGCAGCAATTTTGCCTTAGCTCCTCCATAATGACATACGTGTATAATGCACCAGACTGAATTCTAATAGGGAAAGTCAAGAAAAAGTCACAGTGAGTTATTTTTAAGGCCCAGGGCAACTTAGGAAGACAGACAGAGAGGTCTGTGGACACTGGAGTAGGGACTAGCCAGGAGTACAAGCCCAACATAGAAGGGCTGAAGTGGCAGCCAGCTGTGAGGGCTGCAATAGGGGGGAAAGCAGCCCATGCCATGAGGCGACTGAAAACCTGGGCAGAAAGAGATGTCAGGGAACCCCTGTTCTAGCACCGGGGTGCAGGAACAGACGTCATCTGGTAGTTCTGGCAGCCAGTATGCAGCTCAGAGTCACAATTCCAAAGCCAAGAGAAGCTCAAGAGATAGGAAGGGCCCTGTCTGTGTAAGGAGCAAGGAACAAGTTCAAGAAACTTGTCACGATACATACATGAACTACAGCAACACAGTTACACAACAATTTTCACACAAAGAAAGATATATATAAATAATTGGAGAAATATTAATTGCTCATGGGTAGCTTGCAAGCCAAAAGAATAAAAATGACAATACTTCCTAAATTAATTAATTTATTCAGTGCCATACCAATCAAACTACCAAAGAATTACTTTACAGGGCCAGGGAAAAAACTGCATCTGCAGAAACATAAGGTCAAGAATATAACGGGAATCAATGAAAAAAAGGTAAAGGAAGGAGACCTATCAGTACCAGATTTCAAACTACACTACAAAGCGGTACTCATCAAAACAAGAAACAGAGTAGTTGATTAAAGTGAATAAATTAGGTATGCAATATACAGAAGCAAACGAGCACAGTAACCTAGTGTTTGAGAAACCCTAGCTATTGTGGCAAAAACTCATTATTCGACAAAAACTGTTGGGAAAACTGAAAAGTAGTCGGGTAGAAACTAGGCATAAACCCAACATCTCACATAGTATGAAAATAAGCTTAAAATGGGTATGTGATTTAGACACAAATGGTAATGTCACAAACAAATTAGGGAAGCATTAAAGAAATTACCTGTCAAATCCATGGGTGGGGAAGAGCTCATGACCAAACAAGAGAGAGGTTCACATTACATAAAATGGATAATTTTGATTACATTAAATTTAAAAGGTTTCACACAAATAAAACCAACGCAGCCAAAATCAGAAGGAAAGCAAGAAATTGGGGGAAAATTTAGGTAAGTTTCTTTAATAAAAGTCTTATTTCTCAAATATATATTATATATCAAATATACATATATCACCTATAAATATGTATATATAGCTATAGAGAGAGAGAGACAGAGAGAGAACTGAGCCAAATTTATAAAAAGAAGAGCCATTCACCAAGTGATAAATGGTCAAAGGAGATGAACAGGCAGTTTTCAGAGAAAGAAATCAAAGCTATCAATGGTCAAATAAAAAAATGCTCTAAATAATAGAGATATGCAAATTAAAGCAACTCTGAGGTACCCCTACATATTTATCAGATTGGTTAAGATGATAGAAAAGGAAAATAATAAATGCTGGAGGGAATGTGGAAAAATAGGCCCACCATTACAATGCTGGTAGAGCTGGTAACTAGTCCAACCATTCTGGAGAACAATTTGAATTGTGCACAGAGGGCTATAAAACTATGTATATCCACTGATCCAGGAATAAAACCTTAGGTCTTTACCCCAAAAAGATTTTTTAAAAAAGTAAAAAGATACATATGTACAGATATGTTTATACCAGCTCTTTTTGTGGTAGCAAAGAACTGGAAACTGAGGGGATTCTCATCAACTGGAGAATGGTTGAATAACTTACGGTTTGTAAATAAGATGGAATACTATTGCATTGTAAGAAGGGGATAGTTTCAGAAAAACCTGGAATAGTTATAAGAACTAATTCAAAGCAAAGTGAGTAGCACCAGGACAATTTTTCACAGTAACAGCAATACTGTCAAGACAATCAACCACGAAAGACTTAGTAACTGATCAATACAGTGATCCACAACAATTCTGATGACTCATGATAAAAAATGCTATCCACCTCCACAGAGAGTGGAGTGGTAGTATGAGTGCAGATTAAAGCATACTTTTTCTCTTTTTTATTTTATTTTCAGAAAATAGAATGTGGAAATATGTTTTGCACGACCTCATATGTATAAGGGGTATCATGTTTCTTGCCTTCTCAATGGTGAGGGCGAGGAAAGGGAGGGAGAACATTTGATATTGAAAATTTTAAAAAAAGAAAAGAAAAAAGAAAAATGTTATCTATCTCCAGATAAATACTGATGGATCCAGAGGACAAAATGATGTTGTTTTTTTCCCTCTTCCTTTCTTTTTCTTGTTTCCACACACACTGAATTTGGCTAGTGCAGAATTTTTTTTTCCATGACTTCATATTTGTAATGGGCTTTATATTTCCTGCCCTCTCAACAGTGGAGGAGAGGTGAAGGAAGGCTGAGGATTCAAAACTGAAAATAAAACCGAATAATAACTTTCGCTTTTAAATTGAGGGCCAGGTAGTTTAAAGATCAAGATTTTTTAACTCAAGGAATGGAAAAACTGCCCAAAGACCAAAAACATTTAATTTCACCTATCCTTATTCATAGTAAACATCTTAATTCAATTACATTTTACATCATTTCATTTAGTAATGTTCTCAAAGGTCCCTTTCAACCCTAAAATTCCATTTTCATGAACCAATTATTTGTAGTACTTCCAAATGCAGAAAGAAAAAAAATTTTTAAAAAAAGTGACACAAAGCAACATCAAAGCTCTGAGAGAGAAAATAGAAAGTTGGCCTTGAAAGCCATTATAGAAATAATAATAAAAATAAAAATTATATTCTCACCGCAGAGTAATTCTAAATTAAAGAAAAACTACCACAGCATGTTCCTAAAATCCAAAGGCATTTGCAAACAGTTGGCAAAATTTTATGCTACACTCAACATTTAGGATGTCCTAGCACTTAAGAACTTCATTCCTTAATGGAAACAAGAGTCAAGAATTCTCAATCCTTTGGAGGGTTTCAAATAGACTCTTGATAGTCTGTCATTTAATCACTTTACAACACACCCTCTCCAAGAGAGTGCAATGATGTCAGAATTCATTACTGTAAACTGTCCTCAGCATAAATGTTCTTGCCAGGACACAAACAGCACAGAACTTTGGCAGGAAATCAAAACTTGGGACCTGAGATATCAGAATTTCAGTATGGCTTCTTCAAGCTCTCTGAGTATGCATTCCCATTCAACACACACACACACACACACACACATACACACACACACCCATTTTTCCACTATCATCTGCATGCAGATGACTCCTAAATCTACATATTCAGATTTCCTCTCTCTCCTGAGCTATAACAGGATGACAGATATTGCATCTCCAACTGAATATCCAAATACCGGTTGAATATATCCACCTGAATGTCCCTGAGTCAATCAACAAGCATTAATTAAAAGCAGAAATATGGTCCCTGTCTTCAAGAAGCTCCCATTCTAATGGGGGGACAACATGCAAATAACCATGTATATACAAAATATATACAGTGAAAATAGAAGGCACAAACAGCGAGGAGGACAAAAACAGCCTGTAGCAGAAGGTGACATTTGAGCTGATTCTTGAAGGAAGCCAGGGAAGCAAGAAAGTCAAGGTGAGGGGAGGAAAACATTGCAGGCACGGGGGCATAGCCAGTAAAAAGGCACAGAGCTGGTAGATGGAATGTCCCTGTGATGAACAGCAAGGAGGCCAGTGTATCCAAATCATACTGTAGATGGGAATAAGTTGTAAGAAGACTAGAAATGAAAGAAGAGGACGGTTGTGAAGGACTTTAAAATGTCCCACAGAGAATTCTGTATTTGTTCCTGGAGGCAACATGGAGCCACTGGAGTTTCTGGGGGCCGGGAGAAACCTGCAGAGGCACATACGTGGTCAAACCTGCACCTCAGGACAATCACTTTGGCAGCTGAATAGGATGGATTAGAATGAGAAAAGATTTGAGGCAGCTGGAGACCAGTTAGAAGACCATCACATTAGTCCAGAGGAGAGGTGATGAGTGTGGCAGCTGTGTGGGTGGAGGGAAGCAGATGTATACAAGAGATGTTCTGAAGGTAGAACTGAAAAGAGTTGACAACAGGTTGGACATAAAGGGTGAGAACGAGTAAAGATTCAAGGAAGGCATTAATGTTGTAAACTTCACGTCAATGGGAGGATGGTAGTACCCTCCACAGTAATAGAAAGGTTGGGAAGAAAGGAGAGTTTTTGGATAATGTTTTGCTGCATATACAAATTAGGAATAGGCTTATTTGGTATAAACTTCATATGAAGATGAAGACAGGTGAACCATGGCTGCAGTAGACAGATGCTGTTCAAGTAGGATCTTTATGAAAGTCGTGCCACAGAATCAAAAGATAGGTACAGTTTTAATAAAGGTTTCAAAATGAGAAACACTGTGCAGCACTACCAAACCTAAAGCCACATTGTAGGTTGTTTTCTCTCCAACGAGTAAGAACTGAATAAAAACATGTGTTTTACAAGAAATTTCACTGTCCCTACCACTTGACACACCTATGCTCTCCAAATTTCCAGTTCTCAAAGAAATTAAAATACACAATGACTGGAATTTTCTCAATCTTTTAAATAGCCCTGAGTAACATCTCTTGTTTGAAGGATCCAAATTGTCCTATTTGGCCACAGAGGATACCAGTGGTATCAGTGCAGAGAAGATACAAGGTCAATTTCAGCAAGATATAAGGAAGAGCTTCCTAATAATAATAATAATAATAATAATAATAATAATAAGGACCTGAGCTCAAGGCCAACAGCTCTGTGACTTTGGTCACTTATATGCAAAATAAATAGCAAGCCTAATGCTTGCACTATCTACCTCACCAAGCTGTTTTGTACAAAGTATTATTATAAATAGGGGCTACTTATCATCATCTACACCATCATCATCATTAAAGAATAGAAAGAGCTACTCTAAGTAAGGCAGTAAACTTAAGAGAGTAAAGACTTAAAGACTTTAAACAGAGTTTGGACAACCATTTTTCAGAGATATTATGAAAGGATTCATACTTCAAGTAAGGTTTAGATTAGATAAGTTCTGAGGAACTCTTTATCTCTTAAGATTCAATCTAAAAAGTAAGGGAATAGGTTAGTCGTAATAATTAATGTGATATCCTTCACATTTAAAGATAATGCTTCTATGCTGACAGAGGTAGTCAGCCGGTTTTGCTTAACTGTGTTTCCTTGTGACAAGGGAGGATTCATGGGAAGCATATATGGAGAATTTACTGGTGTATATAAGCAAAAGGCATCATTAACACTATTTATGTTAAAATAAGAAAAATTTAAAAAGAATTCTTCTGACCCAATGTTGATGCATTACTTTTCCTTTGATGGTAAGTTTTGTGTGGATCCAGCTACATAGTCTTCCCCACTTAGTATCTAAAGGCATGAATTTATGAGATAGCCTGTTGAGTTAAAGAGCCAGATTTGGCCATAGAACTATAGGGTACAGAGTTAATAAGCTTATATTGGGATGGAAACCACCATCCCAATGGAAACCTAGCTTCACCAGTGCGCTAAACAGCTGCAACAGACAGTCACAGACTACACACTAAAACTGCGAGCACTGTGACTGGGCACACTACTATCACATATCCTCTCCATGCCCCTGTGACTCCCATCCCACCAAACCTGTGCCTGCAGCCCCATCAACCCTCTGGGCTACCAGTCTCCTTACCCTGGAACTTCATTTCACCTCCAGTCCTGTCTCTAGACTTAATCTCCACCTTGTTTCCAGTTATAACACATTTATGACTTGTCTGTGATGTACACAGAGGCTGAGGTTGCCAACTGGTAGGACAGGACGTGAAGTCCCCCGAATACGCAATGGCACACCATTGGGAAGGAGCTGCCTCACAATCATTGAGCTTAAGCACACTCACATGCTTTGCTGATCAATTCAAATTCACCAGAGTTTAACCTAAAGAGCTAAATATTAGGAGAGGTATACCAAAATGGAGCTTGGGGGACTCAAAAGAAAATGTTTTCAAGCGGCCTACACTATCAAAAAACAAATTCTCTTTCTTGGGGATTGTTTAGCTCTAACCCCACTTCAGTGGATGTTATTGAGCTCTTTTGAACCTTTTGGTTTTATGAAGGCTATCTATAAAAAACGAGCATCTTCCAAGAAATAAAAAAGGCTACTGAAGTACTCTCATTATAAGGAAAAGGAAGGGGCAGCGGAAAGGAGTGTTCTGAACATTCTCAGGGCCTTCTGCTGCTGCTGCTCAAGAAGGAAGCCTTATTTTCAAAGAGATTTCCTCCTGTTTATTAATACAGGTCAACAAGCAAGCCCCTCTACGTGCAAGTCAGAAACCAGCCCTCCCTGGGCTCCTTTCCCCAAGGCCAAAGCCTGGCACATCAGGGTGTTCACTACAACACCCAGATGGTCCTGCACACTCTCATAAGAAAAGCAGAGCTGGGAAAAATACACATTTCTGGACTTAGAGGGCTAAGGTATATCTGAACACATCATAAAGATGCCATCTTGTTTTCTTCTTTAGTATAAGAGGTCCAAAAAACCTCTAATATCTATTCACCTTAGTTAGGGAAAATAGCTTCTCTTCCTCATTCAGCTACTGTCCTTGCTCAAGTGAGGAAAGCCCTCTGCTAATGAAGATCTGGACCTTCTCTGAAATTTATCATTTTAGATATTTGCCTGAGGCACTTATAGGTTAAATGAATTGTCCAAGGTCACGCAGTTACAATGTATTAGAGGTGAGACTTCAATTCATGTCACCTTGACTTAAAGGCCAACAACACTACCAAACACTATCATCCTCACCCTTACAGATAAGGAAACTGAGGTTCATAGAGAACTTGAAGTGATTTGCCCCAGCTGTCACACAGCTAGTGCATAGTAAAGCCAAAAGTAAACACTTGGTTTTCCAATGACCACATTCTTTGGAGTATGCCATGCTACACCAAGGTATCATTTGATATTCCTCTCATTACATCCTAAAACTCTGAAACCGGTTACGCCAGGCGTTCCTAGAATTCCAAACATTTCTGGGGCCATTTTTTAAAGTGCCCTCCCCTTTTCAAGGAATAAAATTTTGTTTACGATGTACAATACAATTTACTTAAAGTTGACCCTTTGAGCATCTAGAGTACAAGTAGTCAACAGAAAGCCAAATAACTTAAGAAAAACAAAGTGGCCAAGAGACCTGACTCTAGACAGTCACATTCCATTAAATCAACAAAGTTTTTCTAAAAGGTGTTGTTAGTTGCACATGCACTAAAATTTAGAATGCTGTCGGGCCTACTGCTTTAAGATGTCAGCATGCCTAATAGTCCGATCATACTGGAAACACCCTAACACTATAAATTGCAGAAAGGATGACTACCACCACCACAACCAATGGGAATGGCATTTGTGGAGCAGTCTACAAAATATATATAAATAAATTTATATATAAAATTTATATATAATAAAATAAGTTTATATAATAAAATTATATTTATAAATAAATTTATAAATAAAAATAAATAAAATAAATTTATATAATAAAAATAAATTTATATATAAATTTATATAAATACACACACACACACACACACATACACACACACACACACACACACACACACATAAAATGACCAAAAAATTCAGCTCTAGGTTTGGTAAGATCAAGTCAAGTGGAACAGGGGGCAAATGTGTTTAAAGCCTGCAAATGTGAAGGACTCTTTTAGTATTCCTTTTCAGAGTAACTTTGGAAAATCATCTGCAGCCATGAAAACTGAACCACAGAAAGTCAGAGGGAGAAAGGACCTTAAAATAGAGAACACAGAAGAAGAGTCCAGGAAAGATAAGGGTTGAAAACTGAAAGAAACTATAGAACATGTTAGAGATGGAAGGGACCTTAGACTACAGAATATTAAAAGACAGAATGTGAGACCTGGAAAAGACATTCACAGAAAATGCCATGTGAAACCCCCATTTTACAGATGAAGAAACTGAGGCCCAGAGAGGTGACTAAGTATTGGCCCATATGCCTGAGACCCCCCAAAAATCAGCCAAAGGGCCTAATGCAATTTAATTAACCCATCAATCAACAAACATTTATTGGGCTCTCAGTATGTACAGAATATTATTTGGCCTTACAAGGTAGATGAAGAACTATAAGGATGTGATCTCTTCCCTCAGTAGAACATAAAGAACTTGAGTATGTTAGACCTTCTTTTCATTCCTTTGTTTTCATTTCCAGAGGAACATAAGTCAAATTTTAAATTTTAAAATTAAAATTTAAAATTTAAAAATTAAAGAGACAATAAGAACACTGGGCTGTTCCATAAAGAGAAAAACATAAAACCTAGGAAAAATTCTCTATTTGATAAAAACTGCTAGGAAAACTGGAAAGCAGTCTGGTATAAATTAGATTTAGACCCACACCTTACATCACTTTCTACAATACATTCAAAACAGATACATGATGTTAATATAAAAAGAGTACACTATAAAAAATTAGAAGAGAAACAGAACATTAAACTCTCACAGCTATGGGCAATGTCCAAAGATAAAACAGAAGACTGATTTATGTGAAACTCAAAAGTTTCTGTACAGACAAAATGAACCTATCTAGGAATAAGGAAAATGGATGAAATTTGTATCAAATTTCTGAAAAGTGTTTGCAATCTAAAGGTACATAAATAATTGGCAGATTTATATAAGACCAATAGCCATTTCCCAATAGATAAGTGGTCAAAGGATATAAAGAAAGTTCTCAAAAGAACTGCAAAGCATTCACAGCCACATGAAAGAATGCTCCAAATCACTAATAAAAGAAAATGCAAATTTTTAAAAACCCTAAGGTTTCACCTCACACCCTACAAATTGGCAAAGGTGACAAAAGATGCCAATAGTCAGTGTTGGAAGGGTTTGGGGAAGATAGGCATATAAGTGCATTGCTGATAGAATTCTGAATTGGTACAATCATTCTGAAAAGCAATTAAAAGGACTAAAATGTCCATACCCTTTGACCCAGAGATTCCATTATTGGCTTATACACCCAAGGAGGTCACTGATAAGAAAGTTCCCAAACACACCAAAGTATTTTAGCAGCATTTTTTGTGGCAGCTAGGTGGTACAGTGGATAGAGCACTGGGCCTGGAGTCAGCAAGACTCAAGTTCAAATACAGTGGGAGACATACAGATAGCTGCGTGACCCTGGTCAAGTCACTTAACCTCTTTTCCTCAGTTTCCTCAACTATAAAATGGGGATAGATAATAACAACACCCACCTCCCACAGTTGTTGTGAGGAGCAAATGAGATAATATTTGTAAAGTGCCTGGAAAACAATAGACACTATCCCCTCCTGTATTGGAGGGGATGTAATGGAATATTACTGTGCTGTAAGAAACAGAGAGAGAGAGACAGAGAGAGAGAGAGAGAGAGAGAGAGAGAGAGTGTGTGTGTGTGTGTGTGTGTGTGATGAACACAGAGAAGCCTAGAAAGATCTACATGAACTGATACAGTATGTAACAAGTGAAGCCAAGAAAACAACAGACACACACTAACAATATAAAATCAATAATGCAACGTTATAAAGAACAAGCCTGGCTTCAAGGAAGAGATAGGAGAAGATACTCCCATCCCTACCCTTCATGGACGCGGAAGTCCAAAGATCCTGAACATTGGACTTTTTCTATGTATTGATCAATTAGGGCTGATTTATATCCAAGGTCACCCTATGATAAATGGGGGTGGCTTCACATGGAATTAGGTCTCCTCATTCCCAGACCATTAATTTTTATTCTATCCCATAGGCGTGGGGACTAGACTTGTGATTTCATTGATTTATCTAACTTGTGGATGTGGATAATGTAGTTCAGCACTTTCTCTGACACTTAAAGTCTTAGAGACTTGTCCAGTTCTCTGAGAGGTTAAGTGACCTGCCTGGGGTCACACAGTATGAACGTGGGGGTAGGACTTGAACCAGGTTCTGCTGGCTTTGGAACCAGCTCTCTCCACCAAGCCATGCAGTCCTCTAATTTTACAGAGGACAAAATGGAGGCAAAGAGGTTTGAAGTGACTTTCCCACAGCCACCTGTTCAGTGACAGAGCTGAGGTCTCCTGACTCCACTCTAGCACTTTTTCTCCACTCTCCTTTAGGAGTGTCATATGATTTAGGATAGTATTTTACACCTAGAAAATAAACCTTTATTATGTCAATTTGATGGCAGAACTATTTTTAACCGAAAAAACCTTTATTATTTCTTTTTTAGTGGTGCAAAGCCCTAGCCCAAATCAAATCATCTGTTTCAATGAAACACAGGCCAGACAATTGCTTTATTACTCTTTAATAATATCATACTTTGGGGTGGGGAAATGTTGTTTTTTTCTCTAATTTTAACTATCAAACTCCAGGATCATTCTATTCAATGATGGATTATATGGGGCATAATTTTAGAGGAGGAGATAATTGCTTTTCTGTGTATTCCATAAATGCTAGCACTTAAAAAGCATTAGAAACCTCAGCAGTCTCAAACCTTTACTAACCTTTAGCAAGATAATACTATTTCACTGTCCTTTATTTCAGTAAAACAAATGGAGTGGAATTTTTTTAGTTTAGAAAAAAATCAGTCACTGAATTAATTAGTTGTCTAATTGAATTGGTTAGCCCAATTTGCATAAAAGTATCTTGTTTAGACTCTCTTCCCCAACTCCTACCTTTTTCTGGAAGGCATGATACAATGCTGTCAGTCACTGATTATGTCTTAATATGGACTCTTTTAGAAACATCCAGAAACTGTTTCCTTGTGTGAAGTATCTGAGCTGCAGAATATCTGATACATTCCTGCTTAATTTATGTTTAGGGAAGTAATTCTAAACTTTAGGGATCTGTGATACCCTGTCTTTCCTGATTTAATTTGTAGCTTTATTCTTCCTCTCCACTTCTTCTAACATCACTCATTTATTTCCCCATCTGCCACACAAAGTGATTATAGATTTAGCTGCCTCTTCACTGTGTATGAACCTGCATTAGGAGGCACTAATGAGTACTCTGGGTCCAGTCATTCAACTATTCTAAGTCTACCTAACTTCAGTGGAGAGAAACAAATAATAAAAGTAATTTAAGAATAGCTACCACTATTACACTTAACTCATATCTGCATAATGCTTTAAGGGTTACAAAGAGGATTCACCAATTCTGTGAAATAGGTGGTAAGGTTTTAATTAGCCCTGTCTTATAGCACAACATAGAAAAAACAATCCAAAAAGAAGCAATGTGCAACACTTGTGGGCCTCCCTCTTCTGCCCAGGAGTGGTTTGGGGTGTCCTCTCAGCAGCCATGCTTCTTTATAATTTTGCAACATTCACTTGCAATATTCACTGAGTGTGCATAAAGCTTTCAAGGGCTCTGCTTACTTCACACTGCCTCAGTTCATGTGGATCTTTTCAATTCATCATTTCTTATTACATAGTAATAGGGCATTACATTCAGGTACCACAATTTGTTTAACCATTCCCCAGCTGATAGCATCCACTTCGTTTCCAATTCTTTGCTATCATAAAAAGAACTGCTAAAAAATATTTTGGTGTATTTGGTAACTTTCTTTGGTCTTCTTGGGGTATAAATCAACTAATGGTATCTCTGGGGCAAAGGGTGTGGGCATTTTAGTCTCTTTATTTGCATAATTTTAAAGTGCTTTCCAAAACTCACTCACTCTGTCTCTATTTCTCTCCCTCCTTTGTGATCAAAAACATACAATCATAAGATAATTAACCAGGTTGCTGAATGTAATCAGTAGTAACAGAACCTTCTGAATCGACAACCTCAGCTTCCTCAATAAGCCCCATGCTGTAGCCTTATTGTCATACACATTTTAAAAACCAAGGCATACACTTTTTGTTTATCCTCCCCCCCCAGGGTATTGGTAAAATTCTCCCTCAATCACTTAACTGTCTTCACCTCTGCTCTTATTCCAAGTATCCCCTAGGAAAGAACGTGTCAAACACACTGTCCATACTCTTCAACGTGAGTCAGATTAAAATGTAATTGGGAAATATTTAACAAAATAAATAAAACATAGATAACGCTAATATGTGGTTTTCTAAGACAATATGCAGTGTGCAAGGATCCTTATGTGTAGTTTAATGGCTCACTTTCTATTTGAGTTTGACACCACCGTCCCAAGAGACCAAACCTGCACTCAGTTGGCACTACTTCCTAGGTAATTCTTTCAGGAATCAGTTTCTGAAAACGAACAAGGTGATACACCCTGAAAAAGAAGGTAAACTGTATATTCAGGAGCAACTATGTCCTGAAAAAAAGAAGCAAACTGTCCCAAAAGAAACCAACTTAATCACTGTGAATTCATTAAAAAAAATCTTATTTTATTATTCATCCTGGTGACAATGAAGACCTGAATGGCTGAAAAGTGACAAAGAAGCATGAAATGCCTTCAATTTTCTTTGTTAACTAGAGGTACTTAATTTTTTTTTTGAATCACATAAACTGAATAATTCACATTACAAGCACACACTCCATGGTAACTATAGTTGCAATCACTCAAAAAGCATTTTTCTCTCACACAGATGCCTGCACTAGAAACCTGGGTTAAATTCTGTAAGTCAGCTGCTGGGAGTTTCATGCAATGTAAGAAATTACCCTGCAGTCACAATTAAATCTGACCCTTATTTTTCTACCCTGAAAACCGCATCGTAAAGATTGGTTATTAAGTGCCATCCAAATAAATTGTATCTTCAACATATTTCACTTATATTAGTGGTTGATCAGATAAGCAATCGTTTTAAATGTCTGTTTATGCAAACACAAATTAATCTGTTTAAAGAGTTTCTATATAAAGATAAACAATAAAAATGAAAGAGTCCATTTTTCAAGAACCTCTTATTCAACTGAAACAAAACTTTCTACAGAATTAACTGGCCAATTAGTTAGCATCATATTGATCCACATACAAATCACACTTTCCCCTCAAATCAAGCTTGTACAAACTAGCCTAAAATCTCTTTTCAGTGTACAAATATATACCTTTTTCCCCCTTTCAATAAGAGTACATTTAGGAATGCAGTCTATCTCAGGGTGGCCTATATTAAAACCAATATGGTAATTTATATTATGTGCTCACTATGACCAAGTCACACAAAAAACAAGGAGGTAGTCTTTGCCCTCTGATGGTATCTAGTCTAAGACTCCACTTACCACTAAATCATAAAATATTTTCTCATGTATTCAACAAACATAAGCACCCACTAAGTTCTGTGCAATAGGTTAAAGGCTGAGGGAGCCCTGTTTCTGCCTTCAAGGAGTATAGAATCTAGTGGGGATTGTAAGATCAGAGCATCACAGGTTGCAGAGCTGGAAGGAACCTTAGAAGTCATCCAGTCCAACTGCCTCCCCCCTTCCCCCTCCCCAATTCTACAGTCTGCAAGATGAAATCAACTCTGCCAATCACACCTTCTCCATGCTCTATGCACCTGCCCAACCTCATTGGAAAGGGTAGGCATTGGAGAGCTCCTCCCAGATCCTTCACCATTTAAGGAGAGAGCTCAGGGAATGCACCCCAACATTTCCCACTCTGCTAATTTGCCAGGCTTCATCATCTCCAGAAACTCATCATTCTGTTACATGAAATCAACTTTAAAATTCTTACCTCTTCAGACCATCTCCCACCCCAGCAGCAGGACTTCAACATGCCCCTGAGCCAGGTACCCAGCTTCTACCCTCTTTCAGCTTCTTTTTATATACTGTCTTCCCTCACTAGATTGTGAGCTTCTTGAGGGCAGGGACTCTCATACTCTTTGTATACCAGTACTCAGCACAGTGCCAGGCAACAGTAGGCACTTAATAAATTATTATTTTGTATTTAATATATCTTTTCCCCAATTACATGTTAAAACAATTTTTAACATTTTTTTTAAAGTTTTGAGTTTCAAATTCTATCCCTCCCTCCTGACCCTCCCCCCATGGTAAACAATAAGATATAGGTTATCCATATAGAATCACATAAAACATTTCTGTATTAGTCTATATAAATTATTATTTTTACACAAACTTGTATACACATTAGAATATTCTAAACACATAACACCACAAAGTGCTACAAAATCATATGAGGGGGATCATGCTAGCTTGAGGGAAGGGGGCTAAAGAAGTAATTGGGGAAAGTTAAAGAAATGTCATTTGAGCTGAGTGAGCATTGATGGATGGGATGATGGGATATTAACATATGGAGATATATGTAGGCATTCCTGAGGTAAGAAATGCCATGAAGAAGAAAAAGTACATCACAGAACCACTAAATGTCAGGCCTCAGAGATGATCTAGTCTGAACCTCTTTACAAAGAGGAGGGAAATGAGGCCTTGATAAATTAAATGACTTGCTTAAGGGAACAAAGCTGGTTAGAGCCTCAGTCAGAATGTTTGAAGTATAATGACTAGTCCAATTTTGCTAGAACACATAATGCATTCAGGGGAGTAGACTGAAATAAAGTTAGAAAGGCAGCTTAGAGCCCAAATGTGAAAGGTCTTGAATGCCAGGAATTCATAGCTTCCTCCAATGGGAAAATTTCTTGCCACCTGCAGCTAGAAGATGAGCAGATGGGTATATACTCCAAAACTGGTCATACAAAAAGGAACTATGGGACAGAAGGGATAACACTTAGATTTAATTCCACAAATATTTATTGCAACCAGCTGTTCTCTCCTTCCAATGAAGACTGAAAATGAAGAAACTGACCTCTCTTGTAGCATGAATGATTAGCTAAAATATAAGTGAACAGGCTAGATAGACAAAGCTTTATGATGCTGATTATGTTAATGATAACATAAGTTATGTAATCTCTTATGAATCTGAAGGGGAAAAAAAATGATAGTTCTTTTGTATGGTTTAGGGTTAGCCACTTTGAGAGACTTCTCACCTTCCCTCTTCACCCTCTGCCTAAAGGATACAATACAAACTCCTAAGCCTGGATTTCAAGGCGCACCATGACTTCAAGCTACCATTCCAGCCAAATTTCATTCAATGCTTCTTCATGCTCTCAATTAGCTATTCTCTGATTTAGTTTTGCCTTCCCACACCTTATTACATTTGAACAGACCATCCGCTCCTGGTTCCTGAAACATACTTCCTTCTTTCCTCACCCCAACTTTTGAAATCATGACTTTCCTTCAAGGCTGAGCTCAGGTAATGTTTCTTTAATGGATTCCTTACCAAAGCCCCCAGCTAAAAGGAGTCCCAGGTCTGCCATTAACAACCTGTGTGACCTTGACAACTCACTTCAGCTCACAGAGACTTCCAAATTACCAAAAAGCATGTTGGACTGGATAATAAACATGAACTGAATTAAATGATATCCAAGGTCCTTATAAATTCCTTGATCTCACCCTTCAAATTCTGAGTCTCTCCTTTACATTTATCATATATGCCTTATAAACAGTAACATCTTAAAGGCAAAGGCTAGCAAATTTTCTCTACATTCCCCAGTGTCTTGCATATGTTAGGTATGTAATGAATGTTTGAAAATTTGAACTGAATTTTGAAAGAGGAAGGATGAACAAGATAAATTCTTAACGTACTTTCCAAATAGGGTACTATGGAATGATTAAGGTTTCTCTGCATTAACAAAGTTAAAGTAGTATTTTGGGGCTTACTCAATAAATAGATAAATCCCAAGTTCATCTATTTGGCAATCACTTTGAGAGAAGATAAGAGGTAATAAGAGAAAAGATCAATTACTATAAGTCCAGTTAATGCTGGCAATGACACCCATGAAGCTAGAAGAAATATTTCTCAAGGATAAGGTGTCTTCTATAACTCTCCATCTTTTATTTGTTAAACTCATGTTGCTACATTTTCCACAACTGAAAAAAAAATCAACCAAAACCCCCATCTGTCTCCCTTCACTCCAGGAACACTGAGGAACTGAAAGTTTTTTTGTACCTCCAAAAATAAAATATCAGCCAATTCAGAGGACATAAAGATAATGTGGGAGTGAGGCAAAGAGGAAAGCAGGATAATGTAAACAGGAACTCTGCAGTGAAAACCCTTCATCATTATTAGCAATATCAACTCTAAATATTAAAACCATTTAGTCTAATTGCTACCACAGCGATGCTTTCAGCATTTTGAATACTGACCTGTTGGTAATGTTTGATCACCAAACTGAAAACCCCTCCAGACTGGGCCTCTCTGGAGCCACCAACATTCAGTTCATTCATGCCAACATGGAGACACTCACCCTAAGACTACGATGACAAATTTCTGCTACGCATGGCTTTTAAGTCACTTTCAAAACCACTTATATAAAGGCGGATCAAAAAGGCCAAGTTGAAGGACTGTTGTCTCTCCCATTTTACGATATTAAAACTAAACTCAATGGTCAAAACCCTTTAGTCACTTCTGCAGAAGCAAACACATCACTATTATCAAGCAGTTGGAATTCAAAATCCAACATTAAGTGTCATTGAACAATATTAGGGAAAAAAATTTAAGCCCTTTAAAAGGACTAAATTTCCTTAATACCATGTTAATGAGTTGTGCGGTATGAGTCAAGAAGAAGAGACATCATGGAGTTAAACTTAATCTATAATTTATTGGTCCATTAACAGCAAAACTCTATTCTTCTAAAATATGTAGTTGACATGTATAGTCAGCATGTCAAGGAAACAGACTAAAATCTGGAAGATTTTTTGCTTCCTCTTCCCCTGTCTCATATTTCCCAACCTCAATCACTGAATTTCAGGAGATGATAACATATCTAAGACCCAAATGAATGAAGCCCTTCCTTCAGAAGTTTGTCATTCCCTTAACATTGCTTATGGCTTGTCAGAGTTGAAGAAAAGAAGAAGAAGGGGGTGTTGGGAGGTTTTTTGTGAAAAAAAAGTCTTTTAATTTGAGAAAGTATAAAAATGGAAAAAGAGCAATGTGTTCCATTTTCCCCTACCCACTACTTATAATAGCAAATAAGCTAGAATACAATATTGGGCTCAAAAGACATGCATTTCTCTATCTCAATCCATTGCAGATGAGATCAAACTCAGGAAACATTTTCATGCCAAAGCTAACAGTTTCAAATCTTGAAGCTTTTATCTCAAGTTTGCTTACTGGATCCTCTCAAACCCAATCTGTAATAAAGGACTATTTTCCCCACACTAGAGAGTTATCTTTATAAAAAAAACAACAACAAACAAAAAATCAAAAATACTAGGTCTCCCTATCTTGCCCAGGTTGGAAGTGCAAAGGAGACTCACAGGCCCAATCTTACTACTGATAGGCACAGGAGCTCTGACCCAATTATTTTCCAACCAGGGCCAGCTCACTCCTTACTCAGACAATCTGATGGCCCCCTAATCCCAGGGACTCACCAAATTAATGCCAAACTCAGAGGGGACACTCAATCAGCATGGCCCAGGGCAGCTCAGAATTCCTGAGCACAAGAGAACCTCCAGTCTTGCCTCCCTGGAAGTGAGGACCACAGGCGTGTGCTAACATGCCTAGCCAATGATTTATCTTTACTTGGAAAACAGCAGCCACCTGTTCTCCCACTCCAGAAAAAGAATACACGCTGGCTCTGGGCCATCCATACAAATAAAATCCTTGCATCTGCAAACTGTGCCCCAAGTTTTGAAGCTCTTAAAAATGAAGAGAAGGATGAATAACTTTGTTCATTTTGTGAGGACTGGGATTTATGTCCTTTCTGCCTTACAAAGCACACTTTATTATATACTAAAGGAAGTCTATAAGAGCTACAAAGGACATCCCATGCAAAGCCTAAGAGGGACTAGAGGTGACTTAACCAAGAATGTCCAGATATATACTGTTGATCTTCATGTACATCTATCCTGCAGCACATTGTTAAAATAGGCAACAATGGGAAAGATTTGGAAAAAAGATTATGACATTTATCATATGACTTTTGGCACAACATGAACCACCTAAACCAAATGCTTTGGAACAGTGGTGTCAAACTCGAATAAAGGGAGATAACTGGGGCCATGTGCTGACTTAGAAAACTATGAGCTACATTATCTATGTTATATTGCATTTTTGTTTATTTTGTTAAACATTTCCCAACTGCATTTTAATCTGGTTCTATAGCACTTGGGAGTTTTGCTGGACCCAAGAGGCAAGGGCAGCAAGTTTGACACCTCTGCTTTAGATAATCAGCAATATTACAATCATTACACACTTAAGCTGTAAAATAATGACTTTAAGAGGTACTGGCAATACTTAACATGTATGTGTGGGACTCTCCTCATTTCATTTATAGTCTATGCTTCAAACTTTGTGAAAACAACCTGAGGCTAGGTAGAGCCTGAATACTACATGGCAGTACCAGTGTATGAAGGGAGGAGTTCCACATGCCAAGGGAAAAGGTTCCCAAGAAAGGATCCCTTCTTTCTTCAAATGATCTGAGGCCTGAGCTGTGCTACACCCCATGAGAAAAGCCTACCCAGTCCCTCCTGCACCCTTGCCACCCTTGACTCCCTGAAAGGCACCCTGTTCCCATCCTCCAGTGCCACACATCTAGTATGGGCAGAGCCAGGGCCAACAAGGAATAATGAGCTGGGTTCTTTTTCCCTGATTTTTACAGAGCTGCTAAAATCCTTCCATTCTAGTTCATATTTTAAAAAGCTTACTTAGTACAGAAACTAATCTAAAGGCAGCAGAGCAGGGTTTCCTATTTTTATCCACTGGAAGGAGCAGAGCTAGGAAGGGACAAAACTCTTACCCATTTTTGAAGTAAAGGACATGGGCTCTCTGTAGTCCTGTTTCTAGGAAAAAACCTAGTTCTTGATCATGGAGTGTAGGGCCAGGCTTAGGACTTCTATTTTGAATATTGGTAATAAGTACCTGGAGGGAGAGAAAATAAGTAAAGGAATTAGGCATATTCTATAAGTCCACTTCCTTGCTATGCAAAACCACAAAATGTTTAACAATCTAGTTCAAGATAAAAAGGTAAATGTATAGTCCCAGATTCAGGGCTGCCCACCAGTAATATGAAGCAAAGAAAGAAGGCTTTTCTAAGCCAGGTGCACGAACAAAACTCACTCACATAATGTGAAGCCCAGTAAGTCTGACACAGAAGTGGGGCTTAGGTGAATGACAGAAGGAGAGAGGAAGATGGTCTTGAGGAAGAGAAACTGAAGTGGGACAACACCATGGGAAAGAGCAACAGGGTCACAGAGCTCAGAGTCCCAATCGAAGGGCAGAAGCAGACCTCAGCCCCAAGAGGGATGCCACTCAAGTTGGAAAGAGCTATGCTAAGGAGGCTGACCCCCTTACATACACAGTCAGAAGCAGGAGCTTCTCATAGACGCACAGGACATGAGAGGGACCTTATAAATCCTATAACCCAATTCCCTCATTTACAGGTAAACAAACAGGCCCAGAGAGAAGAAGCAAATGTGCCCAAGGTTACAGATAGGTAAAATGGGGGGGGGGAGAGCCAAGGGTGCACTTTGGAGTGCCTCTTAACTGGGGAATGATTTTCATAAAGTTTGAAACAAGCTATAAAGAAAGTAAAGAATTCCAACAAACAAATCATGGTATATGAATGTTCTAATGAAATATTATTGCACTATAAAGAATGATGAAAAAGATGATTTCAGAGGATCCTGGGTAGTATGAACTGGCACCAAGTGAAATGAGCATAACCAAGAGAATAATTTACACAAGTACAACCACATGGTAAAGAAAAAACTTTGACAGCATTAAGAACTCTGATGAAAGCAATGACCAACCATGTCTCCAGAGCACCTATGATAACACATTTCATTCACCATGTAACAGAGAGGTGATAGACCCAGAGATGTACATTTTTGGATACAACCACTGTGTGAACTCATTTTAAATGACTATGCTCATTTGCTAACGGAGTTTTATTTTTGTTCTGCTTTTTTTTGCTTTCTATTAACTGGGAGGTTGGGGGGATGGAGGGTTAGCAATAAACAATGCAAAAAAAAAAAAGAGGGCCACTGAAACATTTTTTACTTCAAAGTAGAGCAGGAAATACGGAAGGAAGTACAGACAACCAGGATAGTTTTAAAAGTAATGTGTAAAATTTATTATGTACTTTTTAAAAAATTAAGCATTATGAAATTGAGTTTCATGGCTTCATATAGAATCTGCTTTTGTATTCTGCTTTGAGTATGGAAATGCTTTCTTGTATGTATTTAAGTTCAAAATTTAAAGAAATTAATTTAAAACCATCAATACAGGTGAGTAACAGCATTTATCACTGCTCCCCGCACTAAGCAGATTGATTTAAACTTGTAAGGCCAAAAGACTCAAGATGCAGAAATAATGAAGTAACATCATAAGGCAATCATAACCAGTTCTAAGGGTCATTCAGGGAAAGTAATTCTCAACACTTCTCATATACTGGCTGGCACTTCCTCGTGGAAGAATCTGCTTGAATTTTAATGAAATAATTTTTTAAACATTCAGGGAAGATTTTGCCCCAAAACCAGAAGAAACATTCAAGAGTAAGGAAGACAGGAATAGAGGGAGAGAAGAAGGGAGTGAAGGAAGGGAGGCTTATTAAGTGCAAATATTATCTCAGCTACTGTACAAATATTATCTCATTTGATCCTCACAGCACGCTTGGAAAGTGGGTGCTATTGTAATCCGCATTTTACAGATGAGAAAACTGAGGTAGACAGAGTGACGTGCCCAGGGTCACAGAGTCAGTAAGTGCCTGAGGCCAGATGTGAACGAAGGTCTTCCTGACTTCAGGCCCAGCACTCTATTCAATGGCCATTTAGGTGCCAAACTGATAAGCAAACATACACAAATCTCTCTTACCCTAAAAAGTCTCTAAACATGTACTTAAGGCAACATCATTTAAGTAAATTGCAACCTACCCATTACCTACTTTAAATCAAAGATCTACCTTTTTTAAACACAGGGAATCTCAGAGTTGTAAAGTACCCTACCAGTCATCTATTTGAGCGTCTACGTGAAATAAGTATCCCATCTACAGTATCTCCAACACCTGGTCTGTTACGATTCAATGCTTTCAGCCATGTCTGACTCTTCGTGACCCCATGTGGGGTTTTCTTGGCAAAGAGAGTGGAGCGGTTTGCCATTCCTTCTCCAACTCATTTGACAGATGAGGAAACTGAGGCAAAAAGGGTTAAGTGACTTGCCCAGGGTCACACAGCTAGTTAAGTATCTGAGGCCAGATTTTAACTCAGGAAGGTTAGTCTTCCTGACTCCAGCTCAGCACTCTATCCACTGCACAACCTAGCTGACCTGTAAAAAATGCTTACCCAGGGGCAGCTAGGTGGCACAGTGGATAGGGCTCCAGCCTTGGAGTCAGGAGGACCTGAGTTCAAATCTGACCTCAGACACTTGATACTCACTAGCTGTGCGACTCTGGGCAAGTCACTTAACCCCAACTGCCTCACCAAAAATTTAAAAAAAAAAAAGACATATTAATAAAGCTGCACTTTTAGGGGGCAGCTAGGTGGCGCAGTGGATAGAACACCAGCCCTGGATTCAGGAGAACCTGAGTTCAAATCCAGCCTCAGACACATAACATTTACTATGTGACCCTGGGCAAGCCACTTAATCCCATTGCCTAACCCAAAAAAGATAAAAATTAAAAAATATATAAAAATAAATAAAAAATGTTTACCTAACCTCCGTTTGAATGCCTCTAGTGAGAAAGAACTCACTTTATAGAGACAGGTAAAAGAGCTTTCCAAAATCCCCAACTACTCATCAAATCCCAAATATTACAAATTTCTTGATGTCTTAAAAACAGGCAGCTAAGTGTTACAGAAGAAACACTGGACTTTGAATCAGAATTTCTGGTTTTAAGTCCCAGCTCTGCTAGTAGTATGACTTATGAGTGGTGTAAAGCAAATCATTTAACTTTCTCAGTCTCCTCATCTATAAAATGTGGATTTAAAATACTTGTATGATAATACACTAATATTTTTGTGAGAAAAAATTTTAAACCATAAAGTCCCATCAGTTAGGGAAAAGCTGAACAAAGTATACAAATGTAATAAGATATTACTGTACCATGAAAAATGGTAAAAGGGATGGATTCAGAGAAACCTGGTAAAACTTTTATGAACTAACGCAGAGTAAAATGAGCAGAATTAGAAAACAATTTATTCAACGACTACAACACTGTATGAGACTTAAGAACTCCAATCAAAACAATGACTAATCATGACTCCCAAGGACCAAAGGTGAGGAATGTTACCTACTTCCTGAGAGAGAGGTGATGGACTCAAGATACAGAACTAGACATATGTTTTCAAACAAGGTCAATATATTTTACTTGGTTTGTTTTTTGTTTAAAAAAATTATAACGGGCTCTTTCCCTTCTCTCAAGATGGCAGACAAAAAACCTCCAAAGGAACCAAAGGAAAAGAAGGTCCGAAAAGAAAAAAAGGAGAAAAACAAGAAGGAAGATGTGGCTGAAAAGGTGGTGAAAAAGCCCCAAAAGCACTGCAGTCAGAACCCAGTCCTGGCCGGAGGGATCATTCAATATTCTAGGTCTGCAACGTATTCCAGGAGAGACATGTACAAGCGGAAATATCCCACACCAAAAACCCAGATTGAAAGGAAAAAGAAAGAGAAGGGCCTGCTACTATTTCAAAGCCAGTTGGTGGTGATAAGAATGGAGAACTCGTGTGGTAAAGATTCGCAAGATGCCAAGGTATTACCCTACTGAGGATGTGCCTGGAAAGCTGCTAAGTCATGGCAAAAACCCCTCAGCCAGCAAGTGAGGAGACTTCGATCCAGCATCACCCCAGGCATGGTTTTCATCATGTTCACCGGCCGCCACAGGGGCAAGCGAGTAGTTTTCCTGAAGCAGCTGGCTAGTGGCTTGCTACTGGTGACCGGACCTCTGATTATTAACCGTGTTCCTCTGAGAAGGACCCATCAGAAATCTGCCATTGCCACCTCTACCAGGGTTAACCTTTCAGGTGTAAAAATTCCAAATCATCTTACTGATGCTAACTTCAAGAAAAAGAGGCTCCGTGAACCTAGACATCAAGAAGGAGAGATTTCTGACACAGAAAAAGAGAAATACAAGATTACGGAGCAGTGCAAGGCTGATCAGAAAACAGTGGACTCTCAGATCCTGCCCCAAATCAAGAAAATTCCTCAGCTCTGTGGCTGCTTGCCCTCTGTATTCTCTCTCTCCAATGGAATTTATCTTCACAAACTGGTGTTTTAAATGCCCTGCACAGAACTCTGATTAAAATATTTGGAATAACTAAAAAAAAAAATTATAACGGGTAGGAGGAAATTTAGTGAGAAGAGAGTTGTGACAGTAATAGCCAAAAAAAAAGAAAGAGAAAATCATTGAAGCATTTTTAAATGCACAGAAGAGATCAGAAGGAAGTTAAGAAAAAGTTACGGATAAGCAGAACAGGTTTTAAAAACTCAGGCTATAGATTCACATAAAATATAGATTCATTTATTATATATAATCATAGATTCATATAAAATCCTACTTTTCTATTCTAGGTATATGGAAATGATCACGTTTGTTGGGGTTTGTCAAGTTCAAAATAACCAAAAATAAAAATCATTTCAACCATGGATTATAAAAACTGAACTATTACAATTTCTCTAAAAGAAACATAAGCATTTCACTACTGTCTTTTTTTTTTCTAGTGAGGCAATTGGGCTTAAGTGACTTGCCCAGAGTCACACAGCTAGGAAGTATTACGTGTCTGAGGCCAGATTTGAACTCAGGTCCTCCTGACTCCAGCACCGGTGCTCTATCCACTGCGCCCCCTAGCTGCCCCCACTGCTGTCTTTTTTAACCAATGGCTTTTATTGGAAAGGAGAAAGGGAGGGAAGAAGGGAAAAAAGGGAGGAGGGGAGGAAGGAAAGGAAAGAGAGAGAAAAGAAAGAAAGAGAAAGGAAGAAAGAAAAAAAGAAAAAAGGAAGGAAGGAAAGAAGGAAAGGAAAGGAAAAGAAGGAAAGGAAAGGAAAGGGAAGGAAGGAAGAAAGAAAACTAGCTTTCCTGAGAACATGGAAACAGATTTGATTAGGTCAATTTTAAAAATCTGATTAAATGCAAATAAAAAAATTACTAAGCACATAGGCACTCTGTGCTAGGTGACAGAAACATACAGCTTACAATCTAATATGAAAGATGGCAGGTAAATGACTAGGTATGCTACAAGACAGAAAGTAATACTGACAAAATCCCCTTAAAGCTGGTGGGGAGAGTTTGTTGACAAAATTTCATGAATAAAGTGAGCCTGAGCTGATGATACTCAAGGGAAAAGAAGCATTTCATCAGTCAGACAATCAAAGAGACTATTACTGGCTTGAGAGAGCAGCCCATATGGAAGCAGGAAAGGGCTAGATGACTGGTCTGGCTGGAGGGCAGAGTATAGAAAACCTTCTAATATGAAATCTGACTGGGAAGTCAGGATGGAGCCAAGAGTGTAAAAGGCCCTGAATGTCACACTAAGGAGGTTTTTATTTTACCCTATAAGAAACAATGAGCCCCTTGAAGGTTTTTGAACCTGGAAGTGACAATGTGATGTAGGTAAAAGAGAAGTGGATTCAGGAGTCAGAGAATGGGACTCAAATCCTGCTTCTGCTACTTACTAGCTGTGTAACTTGGGGCCAGTTACTCTACCTTTCCGGGACTCACTGTCCTCAGCAATTAAAAAAAGGGCTGGACTAGATATCCCTAAAGTCCATTCTTCTTCTGAATCCATAATCTTTTTCCTATGACCTAAGCATTAGAAAAATTATTTTTGCAGAAACATTATTTTGTTTAAAGAATAAACTGGTGGCAGCTAGGTGGCTCAGTGGATAGAGGCCCTGGAATCAGGAGGACCTGAGTTCAAATTTGACCTCAGACACATAATACTTACTAGCTGTGTGACTCTGGGCAAGTCACTTTAACACCAACTGCCTCACCAAAAAAAAAAGGAAAAAAAAGAAGAAATTGGAGAGGGAAGAGACAAGAGGCACCATAAACACCAATTCACCTTATCTGCAATTCAGAACCTTGTTTATTTTCCCCTTTCCCAGGCTCTCAGATAAAGGACAAGAAAACAAGGCTCTTGAAGAGGAGCAGAAGTCAGGGAGGGGATTTAAGAGTGAAGCCAAGATTCCTGAATGGAACTGGGCTGAGAAGAGAGCAGGAGAAAATCTCAGGGCCCAATGGGGTTACTCTGTTCTTCACACAGGATTCCTGACACAACAGTGCAAAAACACACTGCAAGTCACCACCACCAAGTATATTTCACAAATACAACACTTTTAAGAAAAGTGTGTGAGGAAGAAAGAAGAACCAAAAGAATAACTTAAAACAAAAACAAGAGTTAAAAAAAATAACTCAGGGGCAGCTAGGTGACGCAGTAGATAGAGCACCGGCCCTGACGTCAGGAGGACCTGAGTTCAAATCTGGCCTCAGACCAAACACTTAACACTTACTAGCTGTGTGACCCTGGGCAAGTCACTTAACCCCAATTGTCAAATAAATAAATAAATAAAATTTTAAAAATAACTCAGAGGGCAACTAGGTGATACAGTGGATACAGCACTAGCCCTGGAGTACGGAAGACCTGAGTTCAAATCCAACCTCAGATACTTATTAGCTGCGTGACCCTGGACAAGTCACTTAACCCCAACTGCCTCCAAAAAAAGAAAAGAAAAACAATTCAGAAAAACAATTATGTATCAATTCAATGACCAATCATCATGAAACATGCTATCCATGTCCTGACAGTGATGGGATGCGCTCAAGAGGCAGAAAGAGATATATTTTTGGACAGGGTCAATGTAGGAATTTCTTTTGCTTGACTATACATATATGTTATGAGGAGGGTCCCCTTGCTCAGTGGGGGAGGGAGAAAAGATGGAGGAGAGGTTGCTATAGAGGTGCCTCCAAAAAGAAAGAAAATAGGGTTATGGAAATTATTTTCATAATGCAGAGAAGAAAACTGAAGGTTAAAAGGAAATACGGATAAACCAGACAGCTCTGAAAGTTACACGTTGAATTTATTACAGGAAAAAGGAAAATGAAAAGTAAGCTGTATGTAATAGAGACTTGCAGTTTCACATTCAACCCTCTTCTTAAGGTACTTTGTACATGAAAATACTCATTTTATGATAAATGTTGAAGAAGATGTGGGAAAATTGGAACACTAGTGCATTGTTGGTGGAGTTGCGAAATGATCTAACCATTTTGGAGAACAATCTGGAACTATGCCCAAAGGGCTATAAAAATGTGCATACCCTTTGACCCAGCAATAGCACTGCTAGGGCTATATCCCAGAGAGATCATACAAATGGGAAAAGGATCTACATGTACAAAAATATTTACAGCAGCTCTTTTTGTGGTAGCAAAGAATTGGAAATTGAGAGGATGCCCATCAATTGGGGAATGGCTGAACAAGTTGTGGTATAGGAATGTAATGGAATACTATTGTGCTATAAGAAATGATGAACAGGCTGACTTCAGAAAAACCTGGAAAGACTTGTACGGTCTGATGCTGAGTGAAGTGAGCAGAACCAGGAGAACGTTGTACATAGTAACAGTCATGTTGTTCAATGACTAATATTGATAGACTTGACCCTTGTCAGCAATACAAGGATCTAAGACATCTCCAAAGGCCTCATGATGGAAAATGCTATCCATATCCAAAGAAAGAACTATGGAGTTTGAATGAAGATCGAAGCATACTATTTCCTATTTTATTTTCTTCTGTTGTCTTTTGTTTCCTCTTTCTGGTGGTTCCTCCTATTGGTTCTAATTCTTACCTACAACATCACTAATGTGAAAATATGTTTAATAGGAATATATATGTATAGCCTATATCAGATTGTGCACTGTCTTGGGGAAGGAGATATGGAGGGAGGTGGAGAAAAATTTAAAACTCAAAAGTATATGGAAGTGATTGTTGATAATTCAAAATAAATTAATTAAAAATTTTTTTAAAAAGAAAATACTCATTTTATTTGGTTTGTTAAATTCAGAATTTAAAAAAAAACTTTAAAAAAAAAAGAAGCATTGATTCAAAAGAGTTTCTCCATGAAACTGAGAGCTTTTTTTTTACATACTACTTTGGCTAAAATAAAAGAGAGGGAGCACTCTAGGTAAAAGTATGAGAAGCCTTTTTTTCATGCTCCAGTATTTTAGAACATTAAGATGATAAATAGGCCTTCAATGGTTACTGAGCCCTTTCCTGAGACCTTTCTATATATTCTCTTGGTTCTGAATTCAGATTACAAGGTGACCTTACATCTAAACCAACTTCCAAATCCTCCAACATATTTCACTGCCAAGACAGAAGTTCTTTACCTGGAGCCTGTGAACTCTGTTTGTCCTTTAGCATTTTGATAATTGTATTTTAATATATAGTTGGTTTACTCTGTAATCCTCTGTCTTCTGTGCTTTTAGTCATACCCTGACCCTCAGCAGCTCTGGGTGACCTTTTTCAAGTCACAATCTCTCAGGGTTTTATTTTTCTCATCTAAGGAACCAGGTTGTTGGACTAAAAGGAAGATAGGTTTGTAATGGGGAGGGGGGGGAGGAGGAGGAGAAGGAGGGGTAATTGAACTTGTTTGCTCTAATGTTTTCATAATTGCATTTAAATATAATTGGTTTCCTTTATAATCCTATGTATTTTATTTTATGCAATTAAAAACATAATTCTGAGAAGGGGCAGGCTGTCACAACACTGCCAAAGGGGACCATTAGACAAAAAAAGGTTAAGAATGTCTGCTCTAAGATAAATGTCAAGTGGACACATAGTAAGCGCCAAATGGAGGGAAGAAATCTGCAGATCAGGTAGCTACTGGGAGCTTTCTTGGATAACTGGGAATGGTTTTCAGGCTTACTACTGCAATAATTTGTACCTGATGTTTCATCTCCAGACACCAGATACCAAAAACAGTAAAGACAAAGGGTACAAAAGTCCTACAATTGAATATTAACCTTTTCCCTCTAAAATAGAGAATAAAGAAATAAATTGTTAGCAGAAATTAAAGTTTCTATCTCTGGTACAAATCATGCTGAAGGAAGTCATAACTGACTTATTAACTGATGTTCACAGAAGACAAAGACAAGATGATTTCATTTGCTAAAAGCAAGATACATAAGTAGATATATAAGTATGAAATCATCTTTATTAATAGAAATACACCAGTAGAAATTTCTTTCAGGATGACAACTTTATTTACTTTTGGCATAATGTCACTTCTGAGTATAAATTAATCAAGGTTATAAATATGTCATAACAAATTCTGTACTACCTGATTTATTATATTCAATTATAGAGAAAAATGCAGCATTCACACAGAAATCTTTTCTTCCCTTTAAGACAGCAACTCCTTTCCCTCCTCCAGAAAAAAATTTACAGATATCTAAACAACCTTGATAATATAAACTTTCACATCAGGACTCTCAAAAACAACTCATTTACTCTCAACACAATCCAATGAAGTCATGTTTTATTTTTGCCTTTCTATCCCTGGTGCCTACCCAGAGATGTCTAATCCATAGGAGGTACTGGATAAATGTTTGCTGTATTAAACTGAAATAATCAGGGTCAAGCATTTTTATTCCTCCTACACAAATGGAGACCCTGAAGCACACAGAATGACACAATAAAAATTACACTTTAAAAACTGTAAATCAAGGACAATCCTTTTCTCATCTATTCTTCCTGGGAAACGTCTGCCCTTTGTAAAACTAAGTCTTGTGGTTTATCTGAAGACATCCAATAGAAGGGTACAGAACACTGGTTATAGAATATTCATCCACCATCTTTGACACTGTAAACTGTCTTTAATATTTTCCCCAAATCCACATCTTTTTCTTCCTGGTAAATGTAGTTAGAAGCCAACACCAACCTGTAATATGCTTAATCTTCCTGGAGACAGATGTTCCATAGACACAGAACAGGCAGGAAAGGATATCTGAATTCACCTCAACGAGTAAGTAAAAATGCATAAACTACTACTGAACATGCCTAGCATTGCAAATATAAAAACAGAAAGTTTTTACATTTTGCTTAAATAATGTATCTGATTGGTGAATATTCTTAAGCAGCATTTAACTTAACATGCTTATTTTTTTTTCATCTTTTTCAGATTCTGTTTCTCTCACTTTCCTTGTCTTATACCAATAGTATTGTTAAGATACTGAAATAATAAGGAATTGGCAACTTGAAACTCATTTCCCATGAAAAAAGTCTCAGTTTCATACATTCTTAAAGATAGTTCCGCTACAAGGCCCACATGAATGACACTGTGAAATGCCAATTCCCAAGTCATTCAAAAGGTATACAACTGATGAAACTATCCACTCAGATTAGGAGAAGGCAGCTATGCAATTATGCAATTCATAAGGAGAAAGCCTGGAGAGAAAAGCTGGGAAGTAAGGGTCCCCAAATACCAATACATTTAGAAGGCAAAAACATTCAAAATCACTAGGATGGAGGTGAGCTGTGGGAATAGGAAGAGGTAGTATCCATTACTAAGGCCTAAGCAACAGACATTAATTAATAGAAGAAATGGACAAGTTAAAAATAAATGTGAATAAATAAATGTGTTAGATGTCTTGGCAATTTCTCAAAGATAATACAATTTCAAACACTATGGTTTTCCCCTTCTCATAACAGTCTTCCAATAAGATAACACTTTGGTAAGAAAGACAAATACATTTGTGGTGACATTTTAGACAAATTATGAGATAGAACACAGCCTTTCCCAGCATGGCTAGGTCAAAAATCACCACACTGATATTTATAAGGTATGATTTAGTCCTCAATCCTACACATGGTCACTTTCCTAGATCTCCCAACCATCCTGTTCCAGCCCTCAAAAAGGAATTTTATGCACATGTTCCAAATCTGAGGACCACACATTGTAGGTATGAACTAGGAAACTAACGTTGATAAAACAATAAGGCATACAAGATTCTGGTCCTTCCCTCACTACTCCATTAATGACAGGAATAATAATAACTAGCACATATGTAGCACTGAAAAGATTTCCAAAACACTTTGCATGCGTTATCTCATTTAATCCTCACAAGCCCCTTGGGACACAGGTGCTAGAACATGATCCCTATTTTACACTGAAGCTGAGAGGGTAAGGGACTTGCCCAGGGTCAAAGGTAGTATCTGAGGCAGGATTTGAATTCAGGTTTTCGTGGCTCCAAGTCCAGGATTCTACTGACTGTTGTCACTGAGCTGCTCAGAAAGACAAGGAAAGGGGGCAGCTAGGTGGCACCGTGGATAGAGCAGCGGCCCTGAAGTCAGGAGGACCTGAGTTCAAATCCAGTCTCAGACCAAACACTTGACACTTACTAGCTGTGTGACCCTGGGCAAGTCACTTAACCCCAAATGCCTTTAATAAAAAAAAAAAAAAAGACAAGGAATGGTGCAAACTAAGTTTCCCACTCTATTTCTGGGCTAGTCCAAGCATAACCTCATGAAGAACAGAAGGCTGTCAAAGACCCACTAACCCACAGGTTCTTCCCTTCTCATGTATCATGGACTTGCCCCTTCTCAGAATCACGTTTTTAAAGAAAACCAATTATACTTAAATACAATTATCAAAATGTTTTCTTAAAAGACAAGTTCACAGATCCCATTAAGGACCCCTGCACTTATATGACATCTTAATTTTGCACAGGAGAAAAATGAAGATCCAAGAACTTAAGTGATTTCCAAAAGGTCAGCAGCTTCTAAAAGGGCTGAGCCACAACTAAAACCAAGGCCTTCTTCTGATTCCATGTCCAGCATTTTCTCCACTTCACCTGCAACCAACAATTACCCCTGTCACCACCTTAGAGATGGAGGAATAAAGGACAGAGACATAAAATACTTCGGTCAGACATACAACACACAGTAACAAAGCTTTGCTCAGATTCTCCACCTCTTTAACCTGAACAGAAAGTTCATGTCGAATGTACAAATCATTCTCACTCACCCTTTCTATCTCCTGGAGGTAAAGGAGGGCAATGTCCCCTGCCTTCTCATAGCAGGTAATGATATCTTGCTCCCGGTCTACATGAAGATTACTAGCAGAAGAGGAAATTGGCAACTTCTCTAAACAAAGACCTGAAATGAAGAAAGTCACAAAATTGGGTTAAGATGGTGTCTGTAACAGGATCCTCTGTCTTGTGAACAGTCAGAGGAAGAGTTCTCTGACTGAGGCTCCCACCTTTCCTGAAGGATAGAAACACAGGAAAAAAAAAAAAAGGAAAAATAAGCCCCACAAGCTTAATGGAGAAAGAGTATCTTAAAATACTGACACTTCCATGAAGTTTGGTGAATTAACTGCCTTCAAGGCACAGGTTGATAACTGTATGAATCTGTTCATTCATGATGATATCATTCAGACATAAGAATAAGAAAATAACAGTGTGGAAAAATGAACATTCAGCTTCAATCTCTCAAGTAAAATAGAAATGTCCATGACTCTAAAGGCTTAAAAAGTATTTTCTAAATAAATCCAGAAATATTTCAGATATATGATATGCAACTCAAAAGAATTACTAGCAAAAGGACAACTTAGCACCCCCAAATCTTCAATTAATCAATCAATCACTAAGCATTTATTAAGCTTTCCCTATGTACTATGTTAGATGCTGGAGCTATAAAAGCAAAAGTGAATCAATCCCTACACTCAAGGACCTTACAATATATTCAGAGAAAACAACATTCATATACATCCATAAAAAATATAAACAAATATTAATTAATATATAATCTATATAAATTAACTGAGTATAGGTTCCTACTGAGGCTACCATTCAATCTTATTTGTAAAAGAACAATCTTCAAAGGTTTAAATCAGCATTCTGCCCTGCAACTCTACTGAGATGTTCAGTCAATTTGCCTGAACAGTATCTTACAAAAACTGGTTTATTTTGAAAATACATACCAAATACAAAAAATGAAAAGTCTCTTAAGAGGATGAGGAATAGAGGGAGCACAGGCTCGTCTCTCCTCTGAGAGAACAGGAACACTCCTTGGCTCTGGAAAGATCTCAGTTCTCCTTTTTACCACAGGCTATCACCATTCTACAGGTGAGGAAATTGAAGCAGACAGAGGCGAAATGACTTGCCCAGGGTCATCAGGTAGGGATATGAACTCAAGTCTTCCTGACTCAAGGCCTGGTGCTCTAGATCTCCTGCACCACCAGTAGTCTCTTGCAGTCACACGTATCCCAAGAGCTCAAACGGGAGGATCCTTTAGGCCTTTTTCTGCCAGTGGACACTGTCTCCAGTACCTCTGTGTGTGTTTGTGTGCATACATGTGTATAAGTACATTTATATGTGTACATATAATTCCCTTTGATGGCCTCAAAGGACATAAACACCCAGAAAGGCAAGGTGACTTACCCAAAGCCACACAGCTGGTTTAATGTGAATTCACTGCACTTCAACCAACATTAAGTGACCACTGTATTGTCACCTAGGTCCTAGGACCCAAGGACAGATGTCTCAAACCCAGCAGGACCAAGAATACTACCTAGATTTCTTGACTCTAACCTCAGAGCTCTTTTACCTACACTGTGGTACCTATTTGTTCACGAAGCAAAATTATCCAGGTAAACTAAAACCCAAGATGAACAGAGATAAACAACTTCTAAGAAAAGTAGGCTAATATGTCTACATGAAGATCCATTACCAGATATCTCTGCATGCCCCCATCTAAGTCAGTCTTAGCAACCAGGGACCAGTCTGGACTACACAAACAGACCCGAAAGAAGCATCCCTGCCCCCAAGGCATCTTCAACTGAAAACAGGGTGGAGAGACCTATATCTCACAGAAATAAAAATGCCAAAGACGATGACTGAAGCAGTAGCTAAACACCACACTAAAACAAAAGCAAAAAAGAGAAAAGAAAAGAATGCGGTATGTTGCTTCTGGAGAAAAACAACACAAAACAATTTTTTTTCTTTTATGAGGTCCAAATTTTAAAATTAGGAAAAATAAAATTACCATTAGGACGTAGCTCCTGAAGAAAACAAGTATAATTGAACCAGTGGAGCTTCCTAAATCTCACTTATCCAGAATCCGAATAACCAGAAAGCTAAAACTCCCCAAAAAAACATGTCTCTGTTATGCAATACAAAGAAAGAGATATGTGCATACATAAAGCATAACTGGAAGAAGCTAAATGCTCTCGTAGAAAAAGCATTAAGCTAGGAGTCCTCAGATCTGATTCAAGTCTTGGCATCTGCCATTTACTAATTGTATGATTGACAGAAAGTCATTTTAACTCAGTGAATCTAGGTTTCTTCATCTGAAACATGGGAATAATATACTTTGAATACCTTCCCCATTGGGTTATTATAGGAGAAATGGTTCATAAACCATTATGCATTATTACCAATTTCATAATCTGAACTTTACTTTTATGACAAAGGGATAAGGAAACAAGATAATGTTGGCAATTTAGTTAAAAACAACAAACATTCTTAGCATAGTAAAACATCAACAACAATTTTGCCCAATCTCTTTACCTTCTAGTAGTTCAATAATAGGATTTTAAACTGTTTATACCAATTCTAAAAGCAAAGACCTAAGAGATTCAGAAGAGAAACAGATGCAAAAGAATATGGTCTCAGCTGTTAACTATTACTTATTAAGATGCATAACCAGGAAGAAGTAGCCAGATGAACTTGAATTTAATCAGGACTGTTACATAGTATTTGAAAATGTGCATCTTTTGTTTTTTTATTAAGAAGTTGTAGCACCGGCCCTGGATTCAGAAGGAACTGAGTTCAAATCTGGCGTCAGACACATAACACTTACTAGCTGTGTGACCCTGGGCAAGTCACTTAACCCCATTGCCTAGCCAAAAAAAAAAAAAAAGTTGTCATCCTGAACACTGCTGTCATACCCAACAAAATAAATATTCTCTTTGGCCAAAGTTTTTTTTTTAGGGCTCTAAAGTCCTGTACAATGATTAATGTCCAGAATGAGTACTAAGATGTCTCTTTTGAAATGTCAGTGATATAAAATGCATGAAGAATAAATTAATTAGTTAATTAATCTACAATTGGAATCTTAGGTGATAATCAGCAGCTCTGGTATGATCAGAAAAATGTTAAAGCTCTCAATCTTTTTTTATTTTCTTTTTTTTAGGCAATTGGGGTTAAATGACTTGCCCAGGGTCACACAGCTAGTTAAGTGTCAAGTGTTTGGTCTGAGACCGAATTTGAACTCAGGTCCTCCTGACTTCAGGGCCGGTGCTCTATCTACCGCACCACCTAGCTGCCCCCATTAAGCTCTCAATCTTAAGTCAGAATATTTCAATTCAAAATTTCGGTCCTGACACTTAATATCTGGTGGAATTACTTAACTTATCTGAGCCTCAGATTCCTCATCTATAAAATAGAGATAACAATACCTACACTAAAGAAATAATGTATGGAAAGTACTTTGTAACCCATAAAAGTCCTACATAAATATCAACTATTATTATTTTTTTATTTTAATTAACTACCATTTATTTTAATTAACTATCTACCATTCTAAACAAAAAAGGATTCATAACTTCATGGAATTAAAGCTGGAAGGTATCACAAAGATCATCTAAAGTAACACTTTCACTTTTTTAAAAGAAACTGACTGCTCAAGATGTGAAGTGATTTGCCCAAAGTCACCAAATTAGTGGCAGAAGTGGGCCCTGGATCCAGATCTTCTTACTGCTAAATTTGGTCTTCCTTCTACTATGCCATTTTACAATATTTAACACTGCTCTGCCAGAATTCATCCCTTGGGTTTTCCTTAGATTTCATTCTTAATTTCTTAGATTTTACTCTTCATTTCATTCCTCTCTGGGCTCTGCTCCTGACTCTCCAAGCTACCAACCCACACCAGTTCTCTTACCCTGAAAGATCACTTCTCCCCAGAAGTCCCTTCAACTGATCTTTTGCTTTGTTCCCCATAAGATCTATTGGAACTCCCATTTTAACAAAAGTGTTCAAGCCAGCCATATTCTCTCCCTCATTGCTCTTCCACCTCTGCTCCTGACTCTCCAGACTTTCTCTACTGAAGCTGTAGCATGCACAGCAGCCACACCCTGGCAAAACCATTTCAGCCCACGGGCTAAACCAGGGTGATGGTAACTACCAGGCCTCAAACCCATTAACGAGTTAGGGGGAGGTCTACGCAAAGCAGAAGAAGACTTCCCCCAGCACAGTGGGCAGACAAGAACAATCTGTTCCCATGGTCATGAAGATGGCTGAAGCAGGTGCTGTGGAGAGCTCAGAGCTTGGTCAGACATCAAAGATGCCAAAGTCATCCACTGTATCCTGAGCCACTGCCAGTCCTCTTAACTCTTGTCCTGCCACTGACCTTTGATGACTCCAGATGAGAGGGTGAGGCTGAAGACTCTGTGCAACTCTGCCTCACTTCAATTCAATTCATGTGCAAGTCAAGACATCAGCCCATGATGTCACTGGTCATCTTCAAAACAAAGACCATATGACAACCTCAGAACAACATAAATTCCCCTATAAAAGAAGTTTCCCATTTCAGAAGATCTGGCCCACCACGCAGCACTAAAATCTGCTGACTTGATTTTCTCCTGATTCAGCTGTACGAACTTACCAACATGTGATTTCTAATGAGCCTCAGTTTCCTCCTCTGTAAAATGCAGACAGCAATTCCTGCTAAGACTACTCCCAGAAGTGTTTGTTACAAGGATCAGACACACAAATTATGAGGAAGTGTTGTATTATCTGTAAAGTACTAAATACAAATATAAAGTATAATGATTACCACAATCATCAATCCCCTGGATTTGCTAGTAGTCTCAGAATAAAAGCAGAGACCTAATTTACCAGTCCCAAAGGATTTTCATTTCACAGCAGCAAGCTGGTCACAAGTCCTTTTCTGACCAGAGCTATATATTTTCAAATGTTAAAGATCAACACTGTCAGGAAGACAAAGTTATCTCCAATTGGATCCCACTAAAATCTAGAAGACTCCTTGGCAGGTTAAAGGACAACCATGAATAATACCCTCAACTACCGCAAAATTAGAAAAAGACATTAACAATGTTTTTGCCTTCATAAAGTGGGGAATGGTGATATGGTGTCAAGCAAGCCCTTTAGGAATATGCCTTTTATATTTTACCAATTAATCCTTTGGATCAGCTGCCTTCTTACTAATACTCAGAGACAGTTTTAAGTGTGAGTAAAACAAGAAGACACAGTATGACCTTATGTTATCTCACTAAGGCTCTCTTATGATCAACAAAGATAAATAATCATTTTTGTCTTTGCCTATGCCTATCACAGCATCTGACAAATAGCAGATGTAATAAACACTTGTTGATTGACTGAGAAGTAGATAGTAAGAGAGCATTTAGCTGTCCTTCATGAATTCAAGTCACCAAGTGCTTCACTCCAGGTCCTGAAAAAACTGGAATAAACGAATGTCTGTAACACCTGAAAAGAGCATTAAGAACCACAGTGGCCACAAGACTACAGCAGAGTAAATGTCCCGATTTTCAAAGAAGGGAAGAGTGCAGAGTCTGCAAATTGCTTTAGTCCAAGGTGGGCATTGAAAATGACCAGCTGGGAAGTCTGGTCTATCCATATTGTGAATGTAAGAAAAAATAGTAAAATCAACACTTTACTGCTCCGAAGAGCTCTATATGTGCAAATACGAAAACCTCACGTGCTCCTCATAAGAGCCCTTAAGGGACAGGCATTGTCAGTACTCACTGGCAGTACCATTTCGCCCACCCCGACACACAAGACCCCTGAGAGCCGGAGGACAGGCGCTCCAGTGCCACCTTCAGCTTACTTGTTTCTGCATCTTAAGCCCTCAATGGAGAAAGCCACAAAATTGAACTGATTACATCCCCTACACATTCCTTGCTACTGATAGACAACCTAGGTAGCCAAGGGATGCGATGTATACAGCACTGGGCCTGGAGTCGAGAAGATGTGAGCTCAAATCCAGGCCTAGACACTTAGTAGCAGTGAGACTCTGGGCAAGTCATAACCTCTGACTTCCTCAGTGTGCTCTTCTGTAAAATGGGTACAATAATAGCATTTACCTCCCAGAATTATATTCATAAAATGTGATATTTGTTAAGTATTTGGCAAGCCTTAAAGAACTACACAAATTCTAGCTATCATTAGTATTAACCTTATATGCTACCCTTATCAACTCCCTACCTCATTTCTTACAGCACATATCCAAACTTTTTTTTTTCCATCCCTTCTCACTCCCCAATGCAGCTGTCCCCATATACATGCATAAGCAGCAGATAACTGAGGATCCAGCTTCACTGTAAAGACTGATGGCATGGGAGTGGTCGGTGGAACAAGGGCTCAATAGTCCCAGGGTCTGGACTGAAGTCCTGGTGCTACTACTTTCTACCTGTGTTACCTCAGGCAAATCACTTACCCTCTCTGGGCCCTAGTTTCCTCAAACTACAAAATCTGACCTCTGTCTGACTCTGATCCAATGATCAGCTCCACCACTCTATTCCACATAACTTCTCACAGCATCACCCAATTGGACCTCCATCTTTCAGCATGAACCAGGTAAGATGACTCCTCACCAACCTGTGTTTTTTATGTCATTCCTCCCCCAGCCTTCAGTACCCTGCTCCAGCAATCATGCCCTCTCTTTCACTTACCATTGGCCCCTTTCCCCTCTGCCTACAGATGTGATCACTTCTGCAAAATGAATCTTCAACTCTAAAAAACACTTCCCTTGAATCCATCTTCCCTCTGGCATGCCATGTCTACTCCCCTTCAAAGTTAAACTTTCTGAAAAAGTTGTCTATGCCCAAGGCTTTCATTTCCTAACCGTTACTCTCCCTCCAACCCTTTCCAAGCAGGATTCTCTCCCTCATACTCTATTAAAACTAGTCCCTCAGAGCTCTCCAATGACCCTATTTTCAGTTTTCACACACACAACAGGGTCAGATTATGGGAAAGCATGGCTGCCTTTCATGGAGATGAATCTAACCTCAAAGAGTAGGCATACCTCTGCAATATGATTTTTCCCTCAACAACCCAATATAAAATCACCGTCTCTAAATTTATTTGGTTTTGGTCCTGTCTATACTTTTAGCCTGGACTACCTGAATAGGTAATAGGGTCCATAAACCTGTTTAAATTTGTCACTGTGTGAAATAAGACTTCATTCTATTAAATGCAAACTTCCTTCTTTCAAACTTCAAAGAGAATCCCTTCATCCTAGCATTCTAAAGTCTATTCTAAAGAATGTTTAACCTAATGAAACACTTCTTGACTTGAGAGTCCTCAAGCAAAGCCCTCTCAGCCTCCTAAGGAGCTCTACTTTATTTTGTCCTTATAATGCAGCTTCTCTTTCCATGATTATTATTTTTGTCTCCTCCTCCCTCTATTAGACTATAAGCTCCATGAGGTTACCTAAACTTTCTATCTTCTCCCAGGACCTAGCACTGTTCTCTGCAGCAAACATCAGTGCTCATGTTTATTGAAAAGGAGTTCACAGAACTAAAATGCCTAACTTTGGACTTCTTAAAGACATAGTATTCAAATCCCTCCTATACCTCAATCCAGATGTTAAATCACACTGTTGTTGAGTCGTATCAGTTGTGCCTGACTCCCTGTGACCTCATTTGGGGATTTCCTGGCAAAGATATTGAAATGGTTTTGCCATTTCCTTCTCTAGCTCATTACACTGATGAAGAAACTCAGGCAAACAGGGTTAAGTGACTTGCCCAGAGTCACTCAGGCAGTAAGTGTTCAAGGCCGGATCTGAGCTCAGGAAGATGAGTCTTCCTGACTCCAGGCCAGGCACTCCATCCATTGTGCCACCCAGCTGCCCAAATTATACTGAATGTAAAATGTCTCTCTTCTTTGCAGTTTCTTCACTATACATATCTGAGCGCTCTTCATGATAGGGTTCCCCACAGGACTCACTGTGGTCGCTGATGCCACAGATCTCTGACCAAAACCAAGCTGGCCACTTAACCAGAGTGCCTTTGAGTGCTAAAACAGGATTATTTCAAATCTCTTCTATCATCTGATGCTCTGTACCTTCTGAGTATCTACTCCTCTCTAAATAGAACTAAAGGAAAGCCAATCACTTAACTCATCAAAACCAGCCTAAATGTGAAAGTGGGTCAGTGGCAATAAAACTCCTCTTTCTCTTCTTACAGCATCTAAATATAAACAGGAAGCTTGAATTGCAACCTGAGATGGGAGGCCATATGCAATATGGTATCTAGCATCTCACTGTTCACAGAATCGAAAAGGTGAAAGGGAGAAGTGACCATGGCACAGTGGAAAGAACACTAGATTTGGAGTCACACACATGGATTCAAACAGTGATTCCACTTGTGGACTATGTCACTTAGGACAAGTCTCTTTCTTACCTTCTTTGAGCAGTGGTTTCCTCATGTGAAAAATGAGGTCGTCCCTCTTAAATTCATGATCCTTGGAGATTACCTCATCCAGGGGTTCCCAAATAGGGGATAGAATAGTGAATCACAGAGCCTCATCTACAAGATCTTTCTAGTTCAGCCTCACCACATCCAGCTCTCCTTAGGGCATTTCCCAGCAGGAAAGAGTGAAGACAGAAATAAGACCCTTTCCCCTGCTCAAGATCTTTGCTGTAAACATTTCCCTCCATCTTCCACAGGACTTTGTCAGACACCACCATCCCTGGCTCCAGATGATTGCAAGGCTTTGGGGAAACAAAAAGTTGTTCCTCTTCACAAAAAGGTAAGGGACTCTAGTACCAATCCAAACCTTATGTTTTACAGGTGAGAAAACAAAAGTAAATGTATAGAATCTTGGGTTTGAAGGCACAATGGCCTTAGAAGTCCCTTCCAACTCTTAAGAGTCTGTGATTCTGGAACGAAGAAGACTAGATGAACTTCCAGTTCTGAAAAACTATAGAGGGAAATGACTTGCCCAAGGTCTCACAGCTAGCTAGTGGAAGGGATGAGACTAAATCTAAATCACCTGCCTCTTAAGTCAATGCTCTTTCTACTGTATCACACTGAGATCTGGAATGGGAACCCCAATAAACTAAGAAAAGAAGCAACTGAAGCCATTTCACTATTTTTTTCCTTGTCTTTCTAGTCCAAGTATATTCCAAAAAGGACAAAATCAATGGTCAATTTAATTTCACACTGCTAGGTGTTGAAGCACTGTGCTAGAGGCCCTGAGGTACTATACTAAAGGCCAGGGATAGGCCTTCTGTCTACAATAATAGGCATTTTGTCTACAGGCAAGAAAAGACAAAGATAATTTGCTCACACATCTATAACATCTTATAGTTTACAAAGGGCTTTCCTAGTCTAGATGGCCTCTGAAATTTCTTCCACATCTATATAATCCCTTAATCCTCTGAGGTAGGTAATGAAGAAAATACTATTCCCATTCTACAGATCAGAAACTGAGGCTCAGAGAGATAAAGCAACTACTAAGGTCACATAGTTAGCAAGTGATGGGAGTCAGTATTCAATCCTAATTCTCCAGACTCCAACTATAGTGTTTTCATTAGGCTACATTTTCTTCACTCTTCCAGAATTCCAGTGACTCCAGAAATGATTTGTTTGAAGACTGACTTAACATATTAAAAGCTCTTAACTCCTGTGAGAATCTCTATAAGTGCTGTCACAGAGAACAAGTAAATTAGTGTATCAGTTAAAGGTTCATGACGATGGTCTCTAAAACAGCCACCAAGCAGCAAATAACTTCTAAAAGTGAATCCCCACAAGCAATATAAATGTTAAGTGAAATGCACAATTATCTGATTTTCCTACCTCTACCCTGGCATTTTTCCCATAGGAGATCCACTAATTTAAAGTTAATAAGGAAGACTAGTTATTCACTTTTCTGCTCTGTACCTTGAACTTTAGCTAAATCAGATAATAAGCTTAATTCCAGTAAATGAAAATAACTATTCATCTGCGGGATGCCAATGGTCCTCGGCAGAATGCCAAGGAGATCACAAAAGGAACTTTTCTTTAAGAGGCTGGTGGGCCAGGGAAGTCAAATAAAACAGGGTACAGGGAGAATGGCATTTGGCAGAGAAGTTCAAGCCCTTCTGGAAGGATCACTAGGCTGGGCCCTAGAGTCCCACTGCAATTGCATCAGCTCAATGACCTCCACATACTAATGTTCAAACTTCAAACTGTAACAAAGCCAAGAGGAATTGTGGGACATGGACAGAGCTTAGTACAAGCTCTGCAAAGTACGGGCACCCAATAAAAGACTTAACTTCGAAAACAGACTCACACTGACCCCTGGTGATAATTAACATCCCTGCAGGCAAAAGTTTGAACCAAAATTTGATCCACGGAAAGGAAACATAGTAATCATATGATGGAAGAAGGTTTAAGGAAAAAAGGCAGAAGATGGTGAAATGCTGCAGTGATTACTTTGATTCTATTCCTCAATTATACTTGGTCTTTTTCAAAGATCACAGCTCTCACCGGGCTTGCAAACTTCCTTACACACACACACATCCTTCCTGTGTTTTTTCCCAAAGAACTTGTGGACTTCTTTTTTTAATACAGGTCAAAGAAAACAGCGCTAACTTCCTACAATTTCTTGAGAGACTATGCATTTGGAAAGTTTCAAGATTTCATTAAATATATATCAATACTGGCTATGGCTACTGAAGTTACTAATTTTAAAAAATCACAGGAGGAGGCATGGTGCAAAGGAAAGGTCCTTTGCCTTGGATTCAGAAGACCATGACTCAGGTGTAGCAACTTCGTAAAGAGGTCTGAAAACCTTACTCCTAAATACGAAAAATAAAATTTAATGTTTAAAAAAACCTTCTGCATCAGGACAGCTCTGTGCTTTACTTTTGAAATGGTCTTGTTTCCTAAACTTACATATTCTTTATCATTCTTAAAGTACTAAAAACAATGGGAGGAAAAATAGAAACCAGACGTCATTTTATAATTATGGAATCCAAGTATGATTATTAACAATTAAAACAATAATGATACTTTTTAATATGAATATGAATGTAAAATGCTATTCCAGCTCACCTTTTATCTATCATGTTCCTTCTAGACCCTTTGCAAAATTCCAAACATGGGTCCCATTCTGCAACATTTCAATGATATTTCATACTACCTATGAATTTGCTTACATGAATTAAGATCTCTAGTTCACTGTACTACACAGAGTTAGCACACAGACATTTAAGACCATGAATTTTATTACGGGCCCTCTTAAATACTGTTCTCCTGTACACACTGGTCCTCTCTTTGATAAGTCTTCCTATTGTGTTATGCCAGCTACTCTCCATAGGATCAGATCTTTCACATCTAAGTGAGAATTGTGTTAACACCCCCTTTCTCTTAAGTTAAAAGCCTTCTAGATCAGATTTGCAAATCTCCAAGGAAATATATTCAGACAAATTTGTATTAAATACACTCAATCTCCTGTCAAGGGCCCTTCCATTCCGATACTTTAAACTGTAACCCCCAAATCCAAGTGATGTTCTCAAGATGCCATGTTCTTGGTCAGTTGCTGACCTCCTAAATCTACCTCTCTTTTCTGAATCTCTTTCCTTTAACAGACAGAAGTGAAAGAAAAAAAACCAATTGGGGTAGATCGGTGATGCAGCAGATAGAGTGCATGGCTTGGAGTAAGGAAGGCTCTTCCCCTGACTTCAAATCCAGCCTCAGACAACTACTAGTTGTGTGACCCTGGGGAAGTCACTTAATCCTGTTTGCCTTAGTTTCCTTATCTGTAAAATGAGCTGGAGAAGGAAATGGCAAACCACTCCAGTCTCTTTGCCAAGAAAACCCCAAATGGTGTCACAAAGAGTCAGACACAACAGAAACAACTGAAATATAAAACATAAAGACAATACATGGTCTGTCCCCAAGATATTCAGGTTTTTTCTCTATACTTTTAAAATCCTTAGCAATGCTTTAGGTTACTTCTATTATTACCTTATTGTCACCACATGATTCACCAGAAACGGGCACTGGTCTTCCCCTTCCTGGATACATACCCCTGGAAGTCAGTAAACCTTTCTGTTTCATCAGTTCTACAGAGCTGCTTTAGTATTATTCAGCAGAGAGTCATCTTCTCCCCCTGGCTATTACTAGATGACTCTGATGACAGCTGTGTATTAGCTGCTTATTCCAGAAATGGAATAAAGAATATATGATATGTGTGTGTTACATATACATGTGTACACACAGGTAAAATTCTGTTTTGTTTAACATTTATTTTTCTTCTTGGTATCCTCCATAAAGAACTGCTTCCATCCTTTCATGGAAAACTTCATTGTCACTGATAATTCTGAAAGTAGAAATGTGTTTCTCTAACTCTTTCACTTTTTCCACTGGGGAGAAAAGTCAATTTTACATGCAAACTTAAATGCCAAGGGCACACTCCTACCAGGTAACAGCAATATTATTCCTGGCCTTCAGAGCTACTCAAAGCAAATCCCAGAGTCCTTTGTCTTTTGGGTACTTCTTTTGGCAAAACCTCACTTGTTCATTGCTTAGGTTCTGATGGCTCAGAGTGAGTGTAAATAGTGACTGTTTCAGTTCCAGCCAGAAACTCTGAGGGTCTTCCCCTCCCAGACTGATTCTTTTATGACGGCAAACTAGGCCATCTTTTACTTCAATTCTTACTTGGTCTTTAGTTACTGAATGAGCATGGTCTCAGACAAACTGAGCCCTGGCAAAGACCTTAGCTTAAAAAAGCCAAGGTCTCCCACTGCATCCTGGGCCATCGCCAGTCATCTTGAATTATGTCTTGCCTCTGGATTCCAATGACTCTGGAGGAGAGAGTGAGGCTGATAACCTTGCACAGCTCTGCCTCACTTAAATCCAATTCACTTGCAAGTCAAGACATCACCCTGCTGAAGTCATAGGTCCTCTTCAAGAATAAAGGACAACCAATAACAACACAGACAAGTTATCCAAGTTATCATGCAGCATGCTGTAGTCCTATTTATACCCAATCTACATCTTTCCATGGTCTTTTGGGGCCATCTGTAATCGTGATTCTTCTGAGGCAGTAGTCATCACCAGGAGGATACTGGAAAGTAATTATGGCTTGAATAATAACGAGAAACTAAAGTGTCCCATTTATCTTAAGTTACATAGTGGCAAGTAGAGTATGTCTTTCAACTGGCCTTCTTCACTACAGAGAATAGGAGATGGTGATGGAGGGAGGGCAGGAGATGGTGAAGAAAGCAAAACTGGTGTGCAACCTTTTCCCCATCATGTAAGTTAGAGTTAGACAATCTTCTCATTTTACAAATGGGAAAAATGAGGCCTAGAAAGGTGAAATGATAAGGTCAGACATGGAGTTAGTCACTGAACAGGGATCCAAATGCACAAATCCTTATTGGTAAAATTAGAAGCCCAACCATGGAACATCACAGGGAAGTGCTCCTATAATTCTGATTTAGATAAAGGCTCTTCTCTGCTACAAACAGTGATTTATATTTCCTGCTTGAAATATGATTTTTCCAACCTAAGATACTACTGACAGACAACAGACCTGATTCACAACCAAAAGTCAAAACTATGTACCTTGAGAACTCTCAGGTATCACTTTTACATGCAAAAGAGTTCCTTCTCAAAGTATATTCTTTTTAAGAACCACACCACAGTTGAAAAAAGGTCGAAGGATCTGACCAGGCAGTCTTCAGAGGAAAAAATCCAAGCTATCAATAGCTATATGAAAAAAATGTTCTAAATCACTAAGAATCAGATAATTAAAAATTAAAACAACTCTGAGGTACTTCACATGTGTCAGATTGTCAAAGCTGACAAAAATGGAAAATAATAAATGCTGGAAGGGATGTAAGAAAATAGGTATGTTAACACAGAGTTGGTAGCACTAGAAAGTAATTTGAAACTATACCCAAAAAGTTATTCAACTATGCATACCCTTTGACCCAGCCACACTGATACCAGGTCTATATCCTAAAGAGATCAACGAAATAAAAAAGGACTCATATATATAAAATACATATAATATTATATATATATATAACATACACTTATATGTATATATAACATATATTTATATTACACATAACATATATATTTATATGTTTGTGTGTGTGTATGAAAAAGCTCTTTTCCTGATGGCAAAGAATTGGAAACTGAGCAGGTGTCTCTCAACTGTGGAATGCCTAAAAAGGTTATGATATATGAATATACTATAAGAAATGATGAAAGGTATGGTTTAGAAAAATCTGGGAAGGCTTATCTGAAATGATTGCAAAGTGAAGTAAGCAGAAACAAGAGAAAAATCTACACAATAAAAATATCGTAAAGACAAACAAGAGACTTAGGAATTTGAACATGGCTAATGAAGAAATTTGTTTCATATGTCTATATATATTAGTAATGGATTTTATTTTTCTTGCCTTCTCATTGAGGACTGGAGGGGAAGGAGAAAGAGAGAATTTGGAACTGAAAATAAAACTGAATTTAAAAAACACAGATTATCATAAAAAAGGACTTAGGAATGCTGGTGGACACAATGACCAACCACAGTTCGGAAGGACTGCTGATGAAACAAACTACCCACCTCCAGATAAAGAGGTGATAGCCTCCAGAGTGCAGACTGAAGCTTTTTTTTCTTTCTGGACATAGATAATGTAGGAATTTCTTTTGCTTGACTATTCATATTTTTTAGAGTTTTAGTTTTCCTTGTTTTCTCAGTGAATGGGAGGGGAAAATGGGACTGAGAAAATTAGGAACTGAAAATAAAACTCATTTTAAAAAAACTTTCTTTTGCCTTCTCAATGAGGGGGAAGAAAGGGAGGGAGGGAAAGAATTTGGAACTCAAAATTTTAAAAAACGAATGTTAAAAATTTTTATACATAATTGGAAAAAATATTTTTTACAAAAGCATATTCTTTTGCCTATCCTAGAGGAGTCCCTTGTATATGTGACATTAGTGAGGGAGGAGGAAATGGGCTAGCAAAACAGATAGGCACTGCTGGAGTCTATAGTAGTAAGATAAGGCTATTTGGTGGTGCTAGTCAATTTGATATTTCCAGGTCATGGATTCAAATCAGTTAGCTTTACATAAGGAAAATCTCTCCTCTTCAGCCACTGAGAGTACTCCCTAGTCCCAGACAACAATTTTACAATTAAGAGGGTGTGACTAATAGCTCATACTAGATGGAAGAAAAAGAGCTCAACCCACCAGTACTTTTAGTACTAGGTTAGTGATATCACCTTCCTGTATAACGGACACACCTACAAAATAACTATAGTTTCTCTCAAGCTGATCTAAAGTTACATTTCTAAGGGATGTCAATAAATGAGAAATTCTATTATTTCTTTAAACATGTGACCTCTCCTCAAGGCTACTATAACAGTCTAGGCATGAGGTGATAAGGGCATAGAAAGTGCTAGCCTGCACTGGTGGTGTCATCTTTGTTTTTTGTTTTACCATGAATGTTTAGCCTAGCCTTTATGAGCTAATAAACTTGTGTGTATTAAGTTAGAGTCCAGCCAGGCCATAAGCTTTACATCTTCAAACAACTACAGTGCTCACAGATCCCAAAGTACAGATCTGAAGGTTGAAGGTAATAACACTTTGCTTTCTAAACCAAACAATACCCTAGAACCCATAGAAAACAAGTAGAACTGGAACATGTCACCAACACAGTATCAAATCAATGCTACTCAGACTTCCAGAAAGGGCACATCAATTGACTGTCCTATATATCACCTTGTCTTCGTTGTGACTTTTCTGACTGAGACATACCCCTGGCTACCACTTACCTCTATGTTTTGTCTCTTCCTATTAGAACGTAATCATCCTGAGAGTACCTAACTTTTTGCATATGTATCCCCAGCATCTGGCACAGCAGAACACAGTAAGCACTTAATAAATGCTTTTTCACTTATTCATTTTAAGTCAGATAAAGCTTTCCTGCATAAAAAGGAGAAGTTGAGAAGGCATCTTTGTGGCCTCCTCCCTGCCTTCCAGGTGATCTGATATTCCAGGTGACGAGAGAGCTGGTGGAAGTTCACCTTGAGATAGACCCAAGAACTTGTGGTATCCCTTATCTCAACTCCTTCTGAAGCCTTGGAAGGCTATAGAAATTTCTCTTCAATAAATCTCATTTGGAGATCTTTTGTGCATGGGCTGTCTCTCTCTCTCTCTCTTTTTTTTTTCTGGACCAGTCTGTGATGTCATTGGTGTAAGGAACCCCAGGAGAAAAAACCCCTCCTCCACTGAGGACTGGAGGGCAGGCTGTTCTGCACCTCATGGTCATAGAGAGCTCCCTGGGGCACTTACTCAGAGAGTAAGTAAGCATTTCCCTCTCCTAGCATGGATGGGGACTTGGCAGAAAATATCACTTGTCCTGGCCACTAAACACATGAAATACATTGTATAATTTGATCAGTCCTCTTTTTCATTTTAAGAAAAATTCTATAGACCTATCATGGTGTAGTTCCCTCCCTACTCTCCACCAACACCACTAAACCATACATAAAAATCCCTGTAGGTACATATTGACTTATAATACCATATATTAACATTATCTATGCTTTATCGAGTTTTTATTTATTTTGTTAAGTATTTCCCAGGTACATTTTAATCTGGCTCTGGCTGCACTCAAAAATGCTGTGCTAGAGTATCTAGGTGGCACACTGGAGAGAGCAACTAGCCCTGGAGTCAGGAGGACCCAAGTTCAAATCCAGCCTCAGACACTTACTAGCTGTGTGACTCTGGGCAAATCACTTAACCTTGTTTGCCTTAAAAAAAAAAAAAAAAAAAAAAAAAAAAAGGTACAGGCATCATGTTGGACACCTCTGTTCTAAGGAAATATCCCTATATATTTTTTAATCTCCATAAAATCATGCACAGTGTTGCAGCTACATAACAATAACTGCTGACATACATGTTGCATTTAACAGTTATTTTTGCTTTTCTAGTGAAGGGGACTGAGGGGCAAAAAAGGGTGCTAAGAATTCAAGTTTGGGAACTGTTTCAATTAATCAAAAAACGTTTATTAAGACCTACTATGTGCCAGGCATTGCACTAAATACTGGGGATACAAAAAGAGGCAAAAAAAAAAATTAGTCCCTGCCCTCAAGGCACTTAAAATCTAACGGGAGAGACAACACACAAATATATATAAAGCAAGCTCTACACAGAATAAATAGGAAATAACAGAGGGAAAGCATTGGAATTTAGAGGAGTTGGGAAAGGTTTCTGGTAAAACATGGGATTTTAGTTGGGACTTAGAGGAAGCCAGGAAGACCAACTACTTGGAAGACAAGGCCCCTCAGCATATGGTGAAGCTCTGTCTGTTTAGTGGTGGTGCAGTGGATGGGCCTGGAGTCAGGAGGACCTGTGTTCAAATCTGGCCTCAGACATTTACTAGCTATGTGACCCTGGAAAAGTCACTTAACCCTGTTTGCCCCAGTTCCTCATCTGTAAAAATGAGCTGGAGAAGGACATGACAAATCACTCCAGTATCTTTGCCAAGAAAACTCCAAATGTGGTCATGAAGAGTTGGACAGGCCTGAAACAATAGAACAACAGGGAGGTTCAGTAGTCAGAGCAGACAAAGGAGCATTCCAGGCATAAGGGACAGCTAGAGAGAATGTCCATGGTCAAGAGATGGAGTGTCTTATCTGTGGAATAACCAGGATGCCTGTGTCACTGGATTGAAGTTGAGCATAAGAAGTAAGAAGACTGAAAAAGTAGGAGGGGGTTGGGTTATAGCTTATTTATAAACATTAAATTAACTATGAACTAAACATCAGAACTCTGTTCAGTGACCAAAAGGTCAACATATTGGAGAAACTGAATCACAACGATATTGATTTTTTTCACTATAAATAAAACCAGAAGAAATAATGACGCTAAAGCTAAACAGAAGACTAGCTCCCGGGTTCTGCATGGAGGCAGACAAAGAGGTTCATTCAACAAGTGGGTTTCACTGAGAAACCAAAGGCAATGAGAACACCATTATATGAGACACTCAATCACCTTGGGACCCTTGCAAAGCATTATGGTATCACAGAGAGAGGGGTGGACTTGAGTCAGGAAGACAAGGGTTCAAAATCTGCCTCAGATACTTTACTGGCTATGTGACCCTGAGGCAAGTCACTTAATCTCTTCACAGGGCTGTTTTAGGATCAGGTAACAAATATCATCTTTCTTTTGAACCTTCATTCCTTCTCTATTGCCTTCAAACTTGCCTAAGTCTCCCCAAACCCTTAAAAAGCTTCACAAGATCCTACCATCCCCTCAAGCTATTATTGTCCTGTCTCTCCTTCCTTTCTCAACCAAACTCTTAGGAAAAAGTGACTTAAGCTCACAGACTCCATCCACTCTTCCATTCACTCCTCAACTCTGGGCAATTCAGCTTCTGATCTCATCACTCAACTGAAACACCACTCTCCAAAGTAGCCTGTTGTCTCTTAATTGAAATATCTTGTGGTCCTTTCACAGTCCTAATCCTTCTCAGCCCATTTGCTATACAGCTCACCACCAAGGTCTCCTGGAAACTTTCTCCTCTCCAGGTTTTCATCAAAATACTCTCAGTTCACTTCCAGTCTGCCTAGCTATTTGCAAAAGCTTCCTAGTTGGGTTCCCTAATTCATATGTTTTACCACTTTAATCTAATCTACAGTTACCAGAGTAAATTTTCCTTAAGCACAGATCTGACCATGTGACACCTTTATTCAAGTCAGAGGATCTGTGTTCAAAACTGACCTCAGATACTTACTAGCTGTGTGATCCTGAGCAAGTCATTTAACCCTATCTACCGGTTCCTCATCTGTAAAAAATGAGCTAGAGAAGGAAATGGCAAACCACTCCAGTATCTTTACCAAGAAAACCCCAAATGAAGAGTCAGACACGACTGAAACAAGTGAAGAAATTATTTGAAAGTAAGGTTCCAATGATTGAAAAAAATAACAGATGGCATATGACCTAAAAAAAGGAATTTAGAGGACATTGATATCTACTGATTCATAGGCTTCTTTTTCTATCTCCATAAAATTTTTATGAAAATAATCATAAATATCAAAGGTAACCATAATGAAAATATGAGAAGGAACAAGTATGTGTTTGCAAATGATTTTCTACAGTAGATGACATCTTCACCATTAACCAACTGACTGATGTGTAGAAAACACAAAATTTTACTGTACTGCTTTCTACTAAAAAAATTGACTCAAACAAAATGCAATCTTAAAATTTTTTTCTCCAATAAGATGTATCTAATACATACATTAAAATCACATAAGATTTCTTGATGGATACAGCCACCAAGATAATTTTGTTCAATGAGATAAGGTATAAAATAGATGCATGCTTGCTTCTGTTAAGGAGAGGATCACAAGTAGAATCCAAATGAAAGAGATTTCTCTAGTGACAGTGAAGTCCCCCACATATTCCTGTATGCAGATGACACTGCACTGAATAGGAGACCGTTCCACCAATCCACACAGTAACAAACAAACAGTGGAAGAACACCAGTCACCCAGACTAGGACACATAGCTGGAGGAGCAATCCATTAAGTTGTTCCTCAGTACACGTCTCTTTGTCAGGGATCGCATGTGGACAATAAGCTGGGTTCATAATTTAATATGAACAGGACAAATAGGTTAAATCTGGCAAATTGTGCAGCCCTTTCAATGACGTCAAGTTGTTACCTGACAACAAACATCCATCTTTTTAACACGATTATTATTTCAGTGGCATGACATGGCTAAATAATGGGTTACCACCACAATTTCTGAAAAATCAAAACTGCATGTGACCCAATAGGCTATGTAGAGGCCCATGATGAGCACACAAGCCACAGCATATTACTAACTTGGATGCAAAAAGTGGCATAAAAAGAAACGTGTGAGTGGAGGAGGGAGGTTAGTCATGCAGGAAGAGAGAAGGGGACCAGATGGCCTGCATGCCCCTGGAACCTGAACAGCACCAGAAGAATGCTTCCAACACGGTGGGAAGATCCTCCACGAAGGATTTATGGGAGAATGTGAATAAGAATTACAAAGGAAAAAAGGAATATACGGATTTCAATCTGTCCTACTGGAAAGGCACACTGAGGAGATCAAAGATTTAATTGGAGCATGAAAGTACATTTCTTCCCAATGCCCCTAATAAGGTGGGCATTCCAAGCATTATTACCTCCATTTACAGATAAGAAAATAGAGACTGAAAGGCATTAAGACACATGCCCAACAGGTCACTCAGCTAGGAAGCGGCAGAGCCAACCTTATTACATCTGCTCCCTCCAAGCACTGTTCTTTTCAGGATATCCTGTAACATGGCAAAATACCTCAATGACAATTTCTGTCAAGAACTGATTCTAGGAAAACTGTATATAAGTCCCCAGCCTCTTCTTTCTGACCCTGTTCCCCATCATTAAGGACTTATCCCCCTCTCCCACAAACCCCCTAGGCCCTCAAGCTTTTTTCACCTGTTCCCATCGATCAGAAAAGATCTGTTATCAAAATTCTCAACACTGATAGACTGAGATTATACTCTGACTGAAATTCATGCTAAAACGTTACCTCAGCTAGGAATCTATTCTTTAGGTCTCTTAAAGCATGCCACTTACTTCACTCGCTTTGAAATAAAATCTGATTTAGTCTTTTTAGAGTAACTGGGGCAGAAGGTAAATGGGGAGGGAAGTAACCATAGAATTTTTAAGCCATATGAAAAGTTAACATATCAGAGGATCATTTAAAATTGCAATTAAAAAAAAATCTTGTTCCTAGAGAAAAGAATATCAACCCCTGAGCTCTACTCTTTGTGGAGAGGTGGAGGACTGTGGTGCAAAATGTTGCATACACAGTCAGATGTGATTTGGGTTGGGTTGTTGTTTTTTTTTTTTTAATTAAGCCACCACTGTCAAAAATGGAAAAATTAAAAATAAATTTTAAAACACCATTTAGTCTCATCACCTCCCTTTGAAAGTGAGTAAATGGGGCAGCTAGGTAGCCCGGTGGATACAGCTCCAGCCTTGGAGTCAGGAGGACCTGAGTTCAAATCCAGCCTCAGACACTTGACACTTACTAGCTGTGTGACCCTGGGCACTGCCTCACCAAAAGCATAAAAAAAAAAAAAATGAGTAAAGTAAGGACCAGAGAGGTTGCAAACTTGTTCATGGTCACATAAGAAGGTAGGTACAGAAAATAAACAAGCAAACAGCACTCCAGTTACCTCACAGATATCTTTTCAAAACCAATATTCCCAGTGTATTAGATTTCTAGCTCAGTGACTGAATCACAGTACATAACACTGACATCTGTGGGTGTGTGCAGACACTGAATTCTCAAGCTGGAGAAAGTGGGAATGACTAGAGATCATCTGACTACAGCTCTGGTATTTCCAGACAGGTGTTGTCAGGTGTTCATAGCTACCTAAACACTTCTTCCAAAGCTCTCTCTCTTCAGAGATGTCCTTTACTTTTCCATTTGGCCATTATGCAGTTTATTTCAGAGCAGATACTGCTTTTCCCGACTCCTGGGTCAGGATGCCTGGCGTTTGCAAACTGCCCAGCCAGCTGTGTGTATTGATACGTAGACTTGCCTCCTCCATTCCAGTGGAAGCTCCTTGCAAGTAGGGATTGTTTGTATTTGCATACTCAGCATCTCACACATAGTAGGCGCTTACTAGATGCTAGCTGATTGAATGAAATATATAGCTCATATCCACAAAACCAACCTATCACCAAATCCTGTGACTTCTACGTTCACAACGTATCTCCTATACAGTCCCTTCTTTCTACTCACACAGCTCACAACACAGTACAGGTCTCCAGCACCTCTCACTGGACTATGGCAACAGCCTCCTAATTGGTCTCCCTGCCTCCAGTCTCTCCTTTCTTCAGTCTATCCTCCATTCTTTCAGCTGCCAAATTAATATTCCTAAAATACAGGTTTAACTATGCCACACATACACATACACACACATACACACACATACCCCACCCAGTAAATTTTGGTGGCTCCCTATCACCTCCAAGGTCAAATATATAATATATATGAATATTACATAACATAATATAATACAATATAAATATTGTATTTGTATATGTGTATGAATAGATAGATAGATAGATAGATAGATAGATAGATAGATAGATAGATA